>NW_007377847.1:180794-207329 GCF_000475195.1 Diaphorina citri
GTGTGTATACAATGTCAATGTGTATAAGTGTCAATGTGCATAAAAGATAAATAAACTATGTATGTATTGTGAACTCTAGAGCTCATTCGGAAAAAGGCTTTATCAGATTTTGAGATCGACTGACCTGAAGAAATAGAATGAAGGGTGCCAGTGCCCTAAGTTTTACAGGAGACTTGGGGCGGAAGAACTCTATTTTCGGGTTTTATCCCCTGATTTGGGTTGTTGCAATTTGATATTGAAGTTATAATTATTACTTCCTTTTTTTTCAGTCACCACTGAAGTATATTTTTATAATAAAACATTTGTGCATAAAAAAGAAACATCTCCAGAAAACATCACACTAGGGAACCCCTGCTCCATCTTCCAAGTTCAAACTTCTGGCCTTGTACCGGGTCCCCGACATAGAAAGCGAACAAACCGTTTGGGAGTTAGGGCGAAACTATAAGAGGTTCCAAAATAGGGCTCCGACGAGACCCTGAAGGTCTGATTGGGCGTATAATCTATTCACGCTACCAAGATGGGTCAAAATTAAATAATAGGTGTCTTGGCTAACATGGGGTCAGAACGCCCATATTATGAGAGTACCTATACAGGTGTGATACTATGGGTATATGTTGTACGAGTTATAGGAACTACTTCCTGATATATTGGAGTTTCACTCGATTGGGTCAGTGTATGGAAGCCGCACGCCCCGTAGGCGTACTTTTTTCTGAGCAACTGAGCTTCTACAAGTCATTGATCCACTAGTCATAACCTATAGGTAACAAAATCATGCAGACAATGCTCCAAATTCAGTTCCAATTGGGTTTCGCCTAGAGGTGGATTTCTCCTAACATCACTGTCATCACATCAGGGTAATTAACATGATTTGCAGAGTCAATGGTCAGTTGCTGAAGAATTGAGATCAGTCGAGTCAAATTTAAAATTATTTCAGGCCAGCCTAGTTAGCTTGGTTGGTAGCGCTCTGCCTTGTAAGCGCTAGGCCGCGGGTTCCCGCCCGGGGCGGATTTTATCCTGAACGGATAATGTTTGTTCTCGGAACGGCTGGCTTTCTCCTATCCTATCCTGTCTTTTTTTTTTTTTTTTTTTTTTTTTTTTTTTTTTTTTTTTTTTTTTTTGTACGATAACACCTCAACAGTCACAGTTCCTTCTATCAAACCTCTTGAAAAAATAAATAAATCAATCAGACCGAAATCAACAAGGTTTGCAGAGTCAATGGTCAGTTCAAGTCAGTTGCCGAAGAAATGAGATCAGTAGAGTCAACTTCAAAACTATTTTTGAGACCGACAGACAAGAAGACTGCCGAAATGACCGGTTAATTAATTACTAGTTATTTTATGGTACCGGTTTGGACGATATTCGGATTGATGAACCTGAGGTTGACCGGTTATAGAACGGGTATAGAACTGAATGAATTTGGATTGTGTTTATTTGGATCACTGCAGAAGTTTAACGTTCTAGTAAATTCTAGTTTCCTCAAAAAAAGTTGTTGTTTACTACAAGTAGGTACCTAGAGTTAGATAAGGTAACGTAAGTACCTAGGTACCTATGTTTAATAGATCAGTTGCGCTTACTTGGTTGATGTTTCAAAGTCATAGAGCAGGGAAAATGAGGACCAACGGAATTTTTCTTTTTCTTCTACGTAGGGACCAAGTAACTTTACTTGGTCCGATAGACTGTTATAGAGTTGAATACCCTCCCTAAGGAAAGATCTAGCCATGATTTTGTTTGAACTAAGAAGTACCTTTCTACGTAAGTAAATGGCCTTTTTTGGTATTTCCAGACAGCCACTGCGACCAAACACCCCGGTCTGAGTCGTAAGAAATGGGTTTTCTATATGTTCTCTCCACACCACATCCAATGATCAAAATTTTGTACCTTCCCACGTAAAATTTCATGTCTCAGCTCCTCGTGTATGAATGGTACATCTAGTATTTGTTTATATTCCTTTTCACAAACTTTACAGTTAGCCCTAACAGACAATTTATTATAATGGTTGTTACCTGCAGGACATGCACAGTCCGGTAAATCCCGCCGCCGCCTTGACAGTAATTCATTCTTCTGTGTCAAAATCTCCGAGTAGTGAGCTTCTAATGTAGATAACCTCGTTTCCACTGTATAGTCCCGATAGAGAAGGTAGAGGGTGCATGCCAAACTAATGGCACACACCGCGCTCAACGCTTGAAGTCGTGTGTTATCCTGCATCATCGTCATTGCCGTCACACGTCCTCTTCTAACAAGCCATCGAGTGTCTCATGTGAAACCGTAGTCTGGAATAGGAAACTCCATGATTCCTACAAACAAAAACAGACAAGGTACATATTCAAAGGGAGATACACTGGAATTTTCTTTAAAAAATCAAGGTGTTAAGAACATCTGAGATACTAGAGATGGATTTTGTGTCGTCTCATGGAAAAATCGCACAAGACAGGGCTTTGTCTAGTCTCGTTGTCTGAGCGATAGTGATTGTCTTTTGGTTTGTCTGAATGTTTCCGCTAGAAATCGCGATTGCCTCGTCCGATTTGGATGATTTTTAAGCCCGTCCTTCCTTTATTATTACGATAGTAATAAAAAAAAAGGTATAGTGGACGGGCTATTGTATTCGCTTCGGTGTCTGTCAGTCAGTCGGTCGGTCTGACGGTCGGTCTGTCTGTCCCCATAGAAGGACTTATCCAAACCTGGTTGACCTATATATCAAACTAAAGGTCTTTTTACCAGGATCATGAAAATGGTGGTGCAAATTTTGTCCAGAAAACCATAAAGCCAAAAAAACCAAAAAAAAACTGGTTTTTGGGGGATTTTTTTCTAGTTTTCAAAGAAAAGTACCTATAGGTAAAAATAGATAATAAGGGGGCAATATGGTAAAGGTTTTTTGATGGTCACAGTTTTTTTATTTTTTTGGTGCCAAAATTTGTTTTGAGGTCCCTAGGTAGATAATAAATACAATATTAGTTTAAATGTAGAAGGGCCAAGATTTGTATTTTTATTTTAATTATCATATAAGTATTCTTTTGTAAATGCCAACCAATTGTAAAATCTTATTGATAAATACAATTAATTATTCTAAAAAAAAAAAAATAATGGTTTGTGTTAATAATTAAATATTTTTTTATCGTGTTTGTGCGATGTGCGCATACGTTTCTGCGCAGTTCTTTCTGCTCCTCCGCTAGCGCGCTTGCATAGTGGCACTACCTAACGGACGAAAAAAACAACTGATGTGTTTGTGCGCATACGTTTCTGCGCAGTTCTTTCTGCTCCTCCGCTAGCGCGCTTGCATAGTGGCACTACCTAACGGACAAAAACAACTGCGTAAAGTCTGACGTCACACATATTTGAACTCTTTCATTAGAACGGAAAATGAAAATTGAATTTTAGACCTTTTACAGCTATTTTTGACCTGAGTTTTGACCTCAGATTTGGATTTTTCCCAACTTTTTACATGGGAATCGAACATTTATTTATAATTTTTACCCATTTGCAACTGCTCCTCGGAGTTTTGACCTCGGATTTGGATTTTTCCCAACTTTTTACATAGGAATCGACCATTTATTTATAATTTTTACCCATTTGCAACTGCTCCATTGTTAGGTTAGGTTCAGTAGTTCTAGTTTAATTCACGATGACAAATCAAAATCCTTGGATCAAAGTTCAATCACTTGACTAAAGTTGGCAGAGATCTTTTCTTCTCCTTCTTGTTCATTGTACAACCTAGTTTAGAATTAAAGCCAAATTAAGTAGGTAATAATCGTGTACCTGTGCCAGTTAACTAGCTCACAAAACTGACAATTAAAATTGTTAAACTGGTGATGTATTGTAGCAAAAGTAGCTATGAATATACTTGTACCTGAGTACCCAACAAACTACATAAGTAATTTACCAGCAAATTGTTCGGCCCATTTCTGAACAGAGTGTATTTGTGTTCTTGCCAAAAACAATGGCGATCACAATGATCACATAAAGAACAAAATATTAAAATTCATGAGCTTATGTGTCCTCGGTCCTTTTGTTCTTGGAGTTTCGTTCTAAGAACTCTTAGAAATCCTGGAACTTAAGTAAAGTGCACGTGTTATCTAACCAAAATAATATCTGTTGTAAAAAAATAAAGCATGGTCAAAGTAATGGCCGTAAAGTTACGTTACCTTCTATTGTTATCATGTTATCCTATATTTGTTTGTTGCTTATTTGTCAGATTTCAACACAGCTAGTAACTGCAATTTTTTCATCTTCTATTAAATGCCAGTGGCGTCAGATAGGGAAGTGTGGAGATCTACCAACCAATCCCAGGATTTTTTTTTTTTTTTTTTTAGAGGTTTGACAGAGGGAACTGTAACTGCTATGGTCTTATCGTCCCGAAATCAAAGAGAGAAGGAAGACAGGATAGGAGAAGGCCAGCCGTTCCGAGAACGAACATTATCCCAGCAGGATAAAATACGCCCCGGGCGGGAATCGAACCCGCGGCCTAGCGCTTACAAGGCAGACGCACTACCAACTAGGCTAACTATTAGGCTGGCAATCCCAGGGTTCATTTAATTGATGATGAAATAAATGGTACAACTTGCTGTGACGAAAATGTGTGAAAAGGCATGTGGGTAATGAGTAATTCCTAATTCCTCTGATTTAGCAAGCGCAAAGAATGTCTTCAGCCAGCCTAGTTAGCTTAGTTGGTAGTGCGTCTGCCTTGTAAGTTCTTCATGTCAGTCTAGAGCAGCGGTTCCCAACCGGGGGAATGTGTACCCCTAGGGGTACGCAAGAGACCCTCCAGGGGTATGCAAAAAAAAAAAATGAGTAATGGCAGACAAAAAAATAGTAAAAGCAAAAGAGTCCAAAAAGGTACTGAATTTTTACTTCAAGGATTGATTTTGAACAGACTTGGGGACATTATTTTGGGGAAAAAATTGCCTGCAGCACAGTTTACATTTGATTCCTTTTTGTCAAGTTGCGGGCATAAGTATCTACCCCCTCTCCTTAAGTAAAAAACGGGGGTACGGTTAGCCCCCAGTGGTAATGCACTTGCTTGCCATGCCGCAGGCCCCGTCTTCTAATCCCACCATCAACAAAATATTTGCACTTGTTTTTTGATTGCAAATATTTCTACGGGTTACTTTCTGGTGTTCTTGTGCTGGCCCAGCACCTACACGAGAAGTATTGTATCTCTTCTTGCCCATCTGATGAGAGGCAATGAATCATTGCTACGAAATAAAAACGGCGGTAAAACACTATTATTTTTTTTCCCCAAGAAGAAAAATTGGTACCTAAGTATGGGTACCCGGTAGCCGGTACTCATTTTATCAAGTTTATCATGAAGAGTAGTTTTTCATTTAATGTTTCAATTCATTGATCTCTTCACTTTAATTTGGTGCTGTTTTAACAAAATAAATAATTATAGAAAAAAATAGAAAATTTGTAAAATAAAAATGGTTTCAAGACTTTTAAGAACAAAGTTCAAATTATCTGAACTTCATTTTTGGATATGTTATAAAATACCCTAAATTAGTAAAAATCACCAAATTGCAATATCCTACTGCATACCACTTCAAAACCATAGCCCATCAAAGTTGCAAATGGGTCACTTTTGACCCAAACATCACATAAAGGTTAATATTAAATTGGATCCTATCTTGGCAGAGATTCTTTTCATCTTGGAAGCAATCAATTCTTCATGTCAGTCTAGAGCAGCGGTTCCCAACCGGGGGAATGTGTACCCCTAGGGGTACGCAAGAGACCCTCCAGGGGTATGCAAAAAAAAAATGAGTAATGGCAGACAAAAAAATAGTAAAAGCAAAAGAGTCCAAAAAGGTACTGAATTTTTACTTCAAGGATTGATTTTATGGGAATTAAAAGGAGGAAAGTGAAAAAAGGATAGGTAATTACAAGTTTAATAATAATTTAGTAAAAACATTAGGTTCATCAGTTAGTAAAGATCAATTTTACCAAACCTTCGAGGACTTTTTTTCTTACTTAGAGCTTTAAAAAAACTCTTTTTTAGATAATTTAAAGATCGATCTCACATTTGTATGTACGTACCTACCTATTAATTTGATGTAAATAATTTAGATGCATCTGATGATATTATAAAACAATCTCGTTGAGTGAAGTATCTTCTCAAGAAGATACCTACATTAGCTATAGGTACTGTTCAAATCGCATTGATTTTATTTAAATTACACGGTTTACCTAAGAGGTAGGTACCTAGGTATTAATACTCAAATTACAAATATTGAGAAAATGTCGAGTTGGATCTGTGTTGCAAAAATAATTCTCAAAATAAAGGTTATCTTTCTAAAGCTATGGGAAACGTGAAAATTAGGGTTAGTTAACAGACGGAGAAAAAACTTTCAAAATTGACCAAACTCTAGAAAAAATGCACCAAGACACAGGTTCTTCGATTTTACAATTGAGTCACAATCGGCGCAAATTGTAACTAGTTTATTACCTTCTTTCTAAGTCGGCGCTATTTGATGCTGCTCTTTAGACATAGGTACATACATATACCTTCTACATCACTTACCTATAACTACATCCTTGAGAGAAGGATACCGTCCAATCGCGGGCAATCGACCGACTTTTTTTTCCACCTGAAGGATAAACGGTTATGCCACCAGTAAGGATGTAGGAAGTGAAAGTCACCTTTTGTTTTTGAAGTTCAGAGCGCAGTAAACTCCAAACATCGAGTACTTTATGTATTTAAATTGAACTTTATCTACTTTTTTATGTACACAATGAACTTTTTTTTATGTACTTTAGGTACGTCCTTTTTTATGTAACGTCAAATGACACCACTATGGAACGTGTTTTATGAGAGTTAAAAGTTTTTTGTGCCTATTTTATAAGTTTTATTTCTCCTCTTTTTTATAAACCTACTTTCTTTATCCTTTAGTGAGGAAAGTACCTAATGTAATTAGCTGATTTTTTTAAAGGTTATAAATTGAAATCGACCTTTCTCTACTCGATTTTGAGCTAGTCGCTTCAGCTCCATGTAGTTCTGGCATCCCATATCGGTATCCACATCTCTAATGTACTCTTTCCTGGGTCTCCCGCGTTGATTAGTTCCTTCAACCATTCCTTCAATGAGTGTATGTAGGTACATATTTACATTCATTTGTCTAACAAAAAACATCTTTACCATCCTTCCGGTTTGTTTCGAACCGTTTAGCATAGAGAATACAACTAGGGTTTAGAATATTCTTGCAACTTTTTTTTTTTCTCTCACAATATTTATAAATTTATGTTGATGTTGGCATCTTCTATATTTGGTATTGGTCCGAGCTTTGCTGATCATGTCTCTCACAATATTTATAAATTTATGTTGATGTTGGCATCTTCTATATTTGGTATTGGTCCGAGCTTTGCTGATCATGTAATAGTCCATTTCTTAAGAGCATGCAAAAGAGGTAATTGAACACACGAATGGGCAAAGCACAGACAGACACAGACAACATGGACATAACACAGACACCACAAAGGCATAGCAGAGATAGATAGATAGATAGATAGACAGACAGACACAGACAAACCCTTGGTGTTCACCATAACATTTATTTAGAGCTTTTTTGTAAATATTTCAACGGGTTACATCCTGGTGTTCTCGTGTTGAAAGCATTGTGTCTCTTCTCACCCTCTTTTCGCCTAAATGGGAAGTATTGTGTCTCTTCTCAGTTTTCACCCATCTGATGAGGAGGTATACTACGGGATGGGCATGTTACGACACGGACCACACGGCTTAAAGGGCTGCTGTGAAACACTCTTCTTTTCACAATAGAATCTCACCTTAACCATTCCGATAAAATCTCAGGCACGTAGCGGGCTAACGAAGCTCCCATCTTCCTCTTCCTAAATTAGGAACTGAAGGCAGACAGTCAAAACCAGACTGACCTATTTCACGAGTTGATGAGAAGTGAACTTAATACATAATTCTTGAACTTATTCTTAATATAGTGAGGTAGATACAAGATCGGCTTGGGTTCCTTGGGGTTCTTCGTGAAGACCACGATGGGAAGAGGGACTTTCTTGGTGATGTGGTGATGTACGTGTTTCACAGTCTCCGGTACGTGGATCACAATCCTGCGAGGGCAGATTCGTCAATATCAGTTTTGTCAAATTATTGGTCAATATCATAAAATGTTATGTTTATACACTTTACAAAAAAGCATTTCAGAAGTTTCAGACCCATTAACAATTTTTCAAGACCTTCAATGAGAGAATCTTACCTTTTCTTCGTAGGCACAGCGCTGGTACAGTAGGTCAGGAGAATCACCGTTGACAGCAAGGCACATACTGTTTTCTGAAATCAAAAACAAAATGCAGATTTTAAAATTCAATTTCCATAAATTTCGAGTTAAAAAAGTGGGACCCATTCAGTTGACACAACATGCTGAACAGACTGAATATTGGTCCTTGAGACAAAGTCGTCAGAATCGTCAGATATTTTTATGATCGCCCGACTAAATCTGAGATAGGCAATGTGCTGTGTTTTACACCGTATGCCCAACAAAATGTTTGACAGAAAGTGATAAAATAATGTTGAAGGATGAAGATATTCATTCGATTGGTTTCTAGATGAATCACTGAAGTTAAGAAACGGTGCGCTTGGTTGGTATCCGGATGGGTGACCATCTGGGCAATTGCATATTACCGGCTTATTCAGCACACACTCAGGCTGGGTCAATGTGAGAAAGCGGGTAGTTTGCTTCCAAATAGGTGGAAGGAAAACCCAAGTCACTCAAAACCTTACCAGTTATACAGGGTGCGGCGCGGTTATTTCATTTTTTGAAACTTCGATTAAAAAAAGGCTGTTATTCTTAACTGATGATCAATGTTGGAAAAAGTAGAGCGAAATCTCAGAAATCCACTCTGGAGGCGATTTCTGAGATTTCGCTCTACTTTTTCCAACATTGATCATCAGTTTAGAATAACAGCCTTTTTCGAATCGAAGTTTGAGGTAGATAATAATATCGGCTGGAATCTTATCAGTGATTCAGTATGATGTACATTCTGAGGAGCCGGACCTCTTCAAGTACCAAGCTCAAGATGCAGTACTCAACTAATTTGGTGAATAATACATAATAGGAGACCTTGGTGAAGAGCGTTTAAAAGTAGATTCAACGTCTCACCACGTTATTACATATGATGTACTTCTTCACCGAATTTACAGAAGGTATAATAATTTTACACTGACTGATTAGGTCACTTATAGGCTCGCCCAGAAGGGCTAAAGCGGAAAATGCTGAATCCCCTGCAAGGAAATAACCCGGTAAATGTGTATCTGCCTGTAAATTTTATTTGTAAATGGCACGGTAGGTATATAGTACGACAACTTATAAAACTACGAATTGAATCAGTACCCATTATTTTCCCGTTTTTTCACCAACATAACATCAATCGCGTAAGGTACCAAAGAGGACTCTGTACCTTCATCTGCATCTCTTCATGATGGCATTACTCTCCGGAAATCACGTTATGGATATACTCGGATACAAGATACACATCAAGCGCTTTATTGGAACAAGAAGACTGACCTTTAGCTGACCTCTGACTTTGAACTGTAACTTCTACGGGGTTGTAAAACGCCCTATCGATCCGAAAATCTGGTTCCCTTTTGTAAACCGAAATGGCGCCTGTACTAAACAATAGGAAATCCAAGATGGCGCACCATCGGAATCAGTTCCGTTCTGAAAGTTTTAATACTAACTTGTAAATGGGTCTTATGATCTCAAGAGTTGTAGACCGTAGAGGCCTCTTTAGGTCTCCCACACTTTCGAGGAAGAAGTTTTTGTCTGGTAACCCAGTAGCACCCATATTTATGAACAAAATGCTGGCTCTTAAGTTCGTGCTAAGCATAGTCTCAAGGCATTTGATTGGGCAATTTTGACTTGAGACTGATCTAAGAACGATCATTAATTTTGTTCATAAATACGAGAGTAAGAATAGGAACTAGGGTAAACATCAGTAGAACAGTACCTTTGGGTATACGAGCAAATAATTGTAAGAATTATACCGGTAATAAGAGTAAAGTCTACACGGAACTACGAAAGAGGATAACTTGGGAGAATGGTGAATGTCAGTATGTGTGTTAAATGCATAAGGGGGTACCTACCTACTATCTCAAATCTCATAATAACTACATACTTATCCACATCTAGAATTCTGGAAGGTTTATTTTGTGAGATTTATTTATGACTAGTCACTAGTATGATCTCAAGGTATATGGATCAGAGAACAAGTACCATGTGAAGGGGAGTAGATACCAAGCAATGAGATACCAAGCAATGAGGATCTAAAATTCACCCTTCAAGTCCTGGCGTTAAGTTGGTATTAGGTACATAAAAAAAGAGTGTTTCACCGCCGATTTTATTTAGTTGCAATGAAACAACTACTACATTGGCGCATGTGGTCTGTGCCGTAGCATGCCCATCCCGTAGTATGTCCCTCATTAGTTGGGCGATAAGAGACACAATACTTCCCATTTAGCAAATTACATATAGGTGCCACACTGCCACATGATCAGTCGATTCCAGCCGAGACGTAGAATTTACCTTTATGAGCGCAGTACCTTAGTTAGTAAGTACACTTGCTTTTATAAGTATACACTGTTCCTTAAGGTTGAGTGATTCTTCGATTGAAGAGTTTTAGAGTAAGTAACTCATTATGCAAGATGAATACTGTACTGAGTAGTAAGTACTCAGTGTAAGTACTTGTATACTGAGTAGTAAGTACCTTATATTCCCGCCAGCTGAATTACTATTATTAGTAAGAGTAACTATCAGTGTCGCGGGGTAGGTACAGTACTCGGGGTAGTACCCACCTATAATACATGCTAAGGGAAAAATCCAGATTCATTGAAGGTAGGGGAACAAAAAGATTCTGATTTTTGGCTCGGTAATCATAATCAGCCATTCCGGTAAGACCTTAAGAATGCAAAAATTAATTCGCAGATTTAAATTAGAAGAAGAAGAAGAACAACAGTTAACCTAATAAATAAATAAATAAATTATGATGGCCTCTATCACAGTGAATGAAAATCACGTAGAAACAAAATTGTGACTGATCACTACTGATCAGTCTAAAATTCTAAATTGTTCACTGACCCCAGTTATAACTGACGCCCCTCCACTGGTCGGCTTTATATCTAATATCTACGTTAGACTGCAATCTATTTTATTTTGTTGGTGCTTATTAATAGTGCACTATAAACAAGAACGTAACAAAACTTAAAATAAATTGAGCATTCTTTCGTACACAGGTAACTTTGTAGGTCGGTAAGAATCTTAGGAGATAGGTACTATGACAATCAGCAAAATTATGCCAATCATAAGACATAATACATAAAGGTAACTCAAACAAACACAATGAAAAAATAGAAGTACGTAAAAATCACATCAGGAAAAGAGCTTAATAAAGGACCTCCTATTTATCCACAGCCAAGATCCCTACTTCTCAGAGCACACCATTGACCACACCTTGGGAGGTTTTGCCCTTCAGCTTGGGAGGTTGTACCCTTCATCTTCTGAGGTTTAACCCACCTCTCCATCACCTCCTAGTAAACGACCTTTTGAAATCCTCTTCAATAAACTCGTTCACTTGAGGGGGCACCTTCCTACTTGGTAAGAATCTTAGGAGATACTATGACAATCAGCAAAATTATGCCAATCATAAGACATAATACATAAAGGTAACTCAAACAAACACAATGAAAAAATAGAAGTACGAAGTGAAAGTTGTCGTCCAATCAAATTGCGCGAAGACACTAGAGTCCGGATCTGCAACATTGAGCTTTGCGCAAGCTGTTCCTAAACTTGAAGTTAATGAGGAATTGATCTGTCCCTTTTTCTTATTGAAAGTGGCCTTCCATGGGCCCAATTTTTCATGTCGCTCATAGAATTCAAAATTTCGGACCGCAATCCTTCAGAGTCCAATGCTTTAGCAACTGTACCACTGGGACTATAAATTTAAGATACCTAATAACCAATATGTACCTAGTTTGGTCAATTGTGGCTTACTCACTAAATTTACTGTCGAGCCATTTTGGAGATCAAAACATCCATGAGCGAAATCCTTTTAGGGGATTACCAGATTTACCTAATGTCATCAAAATTGAACCGTTTGAGAGTTATTGTAGACCAGACAAGTTCTGAAAGTCAGCTAGTTAAAACTCAATTTCTCAGAACCTCGCCTGTGGCTTACTCACTAAATTTACTGTCGAGCCATTGGAGATCAAAACATCCATCAGCAAAATCCTTTTAGGGGATTACCAGATTTACCTAATCTCATCAAAATTGAACCGTTTGAGAGTTATTGTAGACCAGACAAGTTCTGAAAGTCAGCTAGTTAAAACTCAATTTCTCAGAACCTCGCTTCGTTCGTTCCATGACACCCACTGGAGTTTAGGAACCGTTCCTAGGGTTCAATGCTTTGCATCACGTAATCGGAACTCTATTGGAAGAACCTCGTGACCTATCTTTGACTCAATTCAGTCGAACCCTAATTTAATAACGATGATTAATAGTTGTTTTGGTTGAAAATGATGTTTGTACAATGGCGTAGACTTTAGGCTTCAAATTATTATTAATGAACCTTGCTATAAAATTGCGCACATATGTCAGGCACGAAATAAGGGGACGGTTTGGGGTGGCATCTTCGGGTAAAGCCAGCAGCGCACGGTTGTCCAGATGGTGAAGTATCCGGATACTTAACTTCGAACAAAGCTGGTTAACTTCAGATGGTGAAGTATCCGGATACTTAACTTCGAACAAAGCTGGTTAACTTCAGATGGTGAAGTATCCGGATATTAAACTTCGAACAAAGCTGGTTAACTTCAGATGGTGAAGTATCCGGATACTAAACTTCGAACAAAGCTGGTTAACTTCAGCGGAGCTTTCAACTTCAGACCGTCTGAGAGACTAGAAGTCGAAAGCTTTTTTCGACACATCCGTTGTGACGCACGACGGTATGACAGACTTAGGTCGGAGAGTCGAAGAGTAAGCAACCGGCCTTCCTTAGATTGAAAGAAAAGATTTACCGGAGCTCTACCACTTGAATTTTCAAGCTATGTAATGACCCGGGTGTAAAATCGATTTTGTTAGATAGTTCCTAACAAAGAAAAATCCTACCTATACATAACTTCAGTGATCCATCTGGGATTCAAGACTGCGGGAGTAAAGGGACTTTTCAGTCTCATTCTGGCAGTATTTTTACTGCCAGAATTTACTGCCAGAACTACTTCCAAAAAGCACATTATTTTTACAGTAGGAAAGTGGAGGGAAAACAAGGAAATAGCACTATAGGAAAACACTAACTAACCCACAAGACAAGGGATACACCAAGTGTCCCTTAGTGTGGGTAGTTAAGCATTAAAACAATACATCACATCATATCATCATCAACACCACCACCTTATGTTTGTACCTAATGTGTTGTATTCTTGTTTATTGTAATTATATAAAAATAAATGAGAGCACCTTTTGCTATGTTGCTATAAACAAGAACGTAACAAAACTTAAAATAAATTGAGCATTCTTTGGGTACACAGGTAACTTCGTAGGTTGGTACTCTATGAAAATCAGCAAAATTATGCCAATCATAACAATACATAAAGGTAACTCAAACAAACACAATGAAAAAATAGAAGCACGTAAAAAATCACATCAGGAAAAGAACTTATAAAAAGAGCCTCTCCAACTAACTATTTATCCACAGAATTCACTGCTAAGATCCATACTTCTCGCAGAGGAACAGACCATTTACCTGATTTACCACACCAGCACCACACAACAAAAAGGTTTCCTCTTGGGAAGTTTTACCCTTCAGCTTGTGAGGTTTTACCCCTCCTCCCCATCACCTCCTAGTAAACGACCTTTTGAAATCCTCTTCAATAAACTCGTTCACTTGAGGGGGCACCTTCCTATTCAGCCCCTCAAACCTAGAACAGAGGAACAGACCATTTGCCACACCAGCAGCACACAACGAAAAAGTTTCCTCTTGGGAAGTTTCACTCTTCAGCTTGTGAGGTTTTACCCCTCTTCTCTATCACCTCCTAGTAAACGACCTTTTGAAATCCTCTTCAATAAACTCGTTCACTTGAGGGGGCACCTTCCTATTCAGCCCCTCAAACCTACTCAGGCCCCCATCCTCAAAAGTGTGTGGGTTTCTATCCCCAAACCTGCCTGCACCCCCGTACCTACTCGATCCCTCAAACTGATTTGACCCCTCAAACGGTTCAAATTTCGTTGGAGCACCGTTCCTCGTCGGGTCAGACCCATGGTCCAACAAATGCGGGATCCTTTTCGCCTTCCTCTTCTTCTTCTTCTTTGTACTTTCAGTGGGGTAGATGTGGGTCACAATGTCCCCACCTTCGGCGCCTCCGGACCCCATATCAAAATAGTGGTCCGAGGCAGGCCGGGGCGGACGGCTGGGGGGGTTGTAAGACTTGAACGTGCCGTAGTTGTATTGGTCCTGCTCCACGGACCAATAGGAGGATTTGCCCTACTACCGCTCTACATAAATCAGATGAGCATCCGAGCATACAGAAAGGTATAAGCATAAGAAGTATATCGACGCTTACGGAACAAACTGCCGGAACAAACTATTGTATTTTCCAATGGATCTTGTATTTCCCAAAGTTCAAAAGTTAACATGTGATATGGCGAAATCGAAAGTTGAAGCGTGTAGGCTACCTATTATTTTTTAAAATCCTCATTGTATTGTCAATAAGAAGATGGGAAGGTGTATCACGCTATCACGTGTAAGAATATGAATAGGTAGGTACCTACGGTAAATAGGTATCTAAACCGTGTGCCAAACGAGCAACAACGACCACTGAAGCTAAGCAACGTTTTGTGTGGATGGTATTTGACCGGGTAACTGTTTAGCTATAGGGGCTATTTCTGTCTCAGCTTTGAGCGAAAAATTCGATATCGTGACATGGTTGGTCCTGATGTCGGTCACTCACGCTCAGACGGTCTGCAGACCTAGTTCTGAAGCTTTTTCCTCCACACATGTTTCGACTGCCCAACAGGTCTGTCAGACGGTCCGACTTATGAAAATAATAATAATTACTTATTGTGTTCTTATAGTGTTGATATATGAATATTTGTCCTCAATAAATACGCTACAATGAAATTTTATAAATAACTTGACTTGGACTCGAACCAATAACCTCTGGCTCCAAAGTCCACCGTGGTCTGCAGACCTAGTTCGGAAGCTTTCCGACTGTCCAACAGGTCTGTCAGACGGTCTGACCGTGAGTGCAGACTTTCAAAATGAAAATAATAATAATAATAATAATTATTATTGTGTTGTTAGTGTTGATATATGAATACTTGTCCTCAATAAATACGCTACAATGAAATTTTATAAATAACTTGACTTGGACTCGAACCAATAACCTCTGGCTCCAAAGTCCACCGTGCTGACCAATAGGATTGTTGGAAGAGGAAAAGTCCCTGGCTATCATCAACATAACATATCTCGTTTATGAACAGCTTATAGCACGTCACCAATAATTGGTTTTGGTTTTCCTCTCTTACATCCTCAATATCTCATCATGCCTACCTCAACCATGGTGGGAAACCATCTGCCGGGTTTTCTTTACCGAATGAGCTCATCTTCCTATTCTTATCTGTAAAACTTTGCCTACTGGTGGTCAAGTGAGCACTTAATCTATGCCTGAACGAAAACAGCTTGTCACTAGTTCACTAGGTATTACCTGCCTATGTTATTGTCTTGCCTATTATAAACTCAGGCCTATTAATTATGAGGTATACCTATATATCTTCTTCAAAATTACTTTCGTGTTTACCGATATTTTAGCGTCGCATATTTACCATTTAAAACAATCAGGTAGCCAGTCAGGGCAGTTCACAGGGCGATTCTTCCGGTCCCATTTGGGCCCGGTCTCCTCAAGGTGCCCTGGAACTAACAGTTTTCCCCAGAAAAAGGAAAATCACCTGTCTTGTTGGACTTTAAACAGGGAGTATACCAGCCTGAAATTTCTCTTGCTAAAGAAACAGCCAAGGTTGAGTGCAAAGGGAATACACTCTTGAAATTTTTGTAGCCAAAACCAAAAGTCAGCCCGAAGCAATCACCCTAGGGCTGATTGAGAGGCTGACGAAAAACGTCGACCCCGTCTGTACACGGGAAGAGGCGAAGAAGGAGAAGAGGCCCCGAGCCCCCGAGGCCTGAATAAGCTGTTAACGTCCCTGTAGTTAATACCTAGGTACTTATTTATTTTATTCTTAGGAAGGAATTTCCCAACAAGAGATAAAAATTTATGGCAGATTCACTGAAATCGGCATGGTTCTCGCTAGGGGGCTTTGTAATGAAACTTGGCTATGGTGTTATTGTTGTTTGATTTTTATGGCTTTGCAATTTTATAAACAATGAGTAAGATGAATGGAGGGAATTTTACGAAAACCCCAGAAACGGTAGACCGAAATTTACCCAACATAATACCTAGATGATACCTATTTATTTTGCTATAAGTACAAACCTACAAACGTTTAGTAGGTACAACAAACACATTACTATAGGTACGCTTTTGAAATCCAGACATTTGGACTAACTTCTGACTAGATTTGAACTTAATGTTGACTAGATTTCGGCGTTTATGTCAAATGGAATCTAAGGACAGGAGTCAGGAGTTTAATTAGGAATGTGAGAATTTACAAGTTTGATATGGGAATTAAAAGGAAGAAAGTGAAAAAAGGATAGGTATAGGTAAATTACAAGTTTAATACTAATTTAGTAATAAAAAATTAGGTTCATCAGTTTAGTAAAGATCAATTTTACCAAACTTTCGAGGACTTTTTTTCTCACTTAGGTAGATCTTTTAAAAAACTCTTTTTTACATAATTTAAAGATCGATCTCACATTTGTAGATACATACCTACCTATTAATTTGATGTAAATAATTTAGATGCATCTCATGATATTATTATAAAACAATCTCGTTGAGTGTTCAGAGAAGTATTTACCTACACAAGAAGATACCTAATACGTAGGTACATATCTAATATGTAGTGTTCAAATCGCGACGATGGATCTACTTATATCAGACAAAACTATCTTATTTTCGAAGAGATTCGATAGAGGGAACTGTAACTTATGCTAAGGTCTTATCGTCCCGAAATCGAAGAGAGAAGGAACACTGGATAGGAGAAAGCCAGCCGTTCCGAGAACAAACTATATTTGTTTGGGAAAAAATCCGCCCCGGACTGAAATTGAACCCGTGACCCGTCAACTTACAAGGTAGACGCGCTACCCTCTAAGTAATCTAGAGTTAGCTGATGGCTATAAAACTATCTTTTTCCTCCTGTTTTCATCGACGCAAAATCGTTAGAAAGATAGAAAGTTTATCGGCGCAATTTAATTCTGCTCCCAACCCATACACCTTCTAAATCACCTACCTATACCTATATACATCACCTACCTATATACATCCTTGAGAGAAGGATACCGTCCAATCTCGGGCAATCGACCGACTTTTTTTTCCACCTGAAGGATAAACGGTTATGCCACCACAGTAAGGATGTAGGAAGTGAAAGTTACCTTTTGTTTTTGAAGTTCAGAGCGCAGTAAACTCCAAACATCGAGTACTTTATGTATTTAAATTGAACTTTATCTACTTTTTCATGATAACCTACCTGAATATAAGAATCATAAATATTTCACCTTTGACACCTCAAAATTGTAAAAAAAATTGTTATCCATTATCCAATCAGATGATTTCGACTCCTGAAATCTGAACTCATCCCAGACAATTATAAATTTACATAATAAATAATTTTTATTCAATAGATAAGTAGGTAGATAGAATTTTAGTAGGTAGGAGTAGGAGTTCTAATTATAACCTCTTACCAGACCAGATCGCAGATCGCTCTAGGCAGTCTACTACTAGGCCATAATAATAACAGTTACACTGGGGTATACCTAAAAAACCGATTACACAAAATTCAACTGATTGGCCATAAGGAGTGCGAAAATTAGCTGACTGACCATAAGGCAATATGCAAAACGGCGGTTTACATTAACAAAATAATTTGACTCTGTCAGCAATAGCACGTTAAGCCTGTGCCTCTCACGCTCTGACAGTCTGACAGAATTAGGTCTGTCCGTCTGATCGAGTAAGATCGCTTGGTAGAGTGTTGGACCGATCATTAATGATTTCGTGAGATCGTAAATCACTTTCCGATCGAAAGTTCAAAGTTTAGTCAATGACGAAAGCACGTTGAATGTAACAGTCCCTTATAGCCCATAGATCTCTGAAGTTAAACCAAGTCAGCCAGCCTAGTTAGCTTAGTTGGTAGTACGTCTGCCTTGTAAGCGCTAGGCCGCGGGTTCGATTCCCGCCCGGGGCGGATTTTATTGAGAGACTAGAAGTCGAAAGCTTGTTTCGACACATCCGTTGTGACGCACGACGGTATGACAGACTTAGGTCGGAGAGTCGAAGAGTAAGAGGCCGGCCTTGCTTAGATTGAAAGAAAAGATTTACCGGAGCTCTGCCACTTGAATTTTCAAGCTATGTAATGACCCGGGTGTAAAATCGATTTTGTTAGATAGTTCCTAACAAAGAAAAATCCTACCTATACATGTTTAACTTTATTTAACAAAAAATTACAAAATAAAATACTATTGGTAATAACAAAAACAAAATACTATAAACAAGAACGTAACAAAACTTAAAATAAATTGAGCATTCTTTAGGTACACAGGTAACTTCGTAGGTTTTGGTACTCTCTGAAAATCAGCAAAATTATGCCAATCATAACAATACATGAAGGTAACTCAAACAAACACAATGAAAAAATAGAAGCACGTAAAAAATCACATCAGGAAAAGAACTTATAAAAAGAGCCTCTCCAACTTGTCGCGCTGCGCGCTCCCGGGGGCTTCGCGGGGTGGGCATGAGGTCGCGCTTCGCGCTCCCTTGGCTTCGCCCCTGAATGAGAGCTGATTTGCAATTCATAAGTGAATTGTATAATTGTTATCCTTCTGTTGATCTAGCGCAGAGAAAAAGAGATGCCCGGAGACAATACCGTTTTGAGTTGGATAAATCTAAGAGATCTTTTAACGATAAATACCTAAGGTAACTACTAGCTAATAATATGTAGCTTGTGTCTTGTGTGGCCAGCTGGCTAGACACTGATACTTGCAATAACTTGGCTTCGATTCCTGTCTCAATTTCGCACTCTTGGTATACAATCATGTATGCTGTCTGGAAAGAGGCAAAATTTACATTCGGTAGCTTATAAAATCAGCAACGCCTCATCCATATTCTTCTTATCACATGATGTCCATCTCGGATTATTGGCTTTCATAAAAAAAGTTCAAACACTGCCACTAAAGCCCCCAGGATTGGATTAAAGCCCACAGAATTACACTAAAGCCCACAGAATTACACTAAAGACCATAGGATTAGATTAAAGTAAAGCTTACGCGATGTCCGGCCTATTTGAATGCGAATTCGCCACAAATTATAAAACTAATTTTGCCCATCGCCTACGGCTATACAATGTATGTATTTTTATTGCTTACGGATATTAGGCACTTGGTTTTGTCCTAACCTACATCCAGCGTGTGAGCCCATTTGATTTTATTACTTATTACGTCATTTTGTACTTTACGTACGTGGAATTGCACCTATGCTTCAGCTTCAGAGGAGTAGGATGATGGAAAAAAAATATAGGGAACTAGGTAGGGTAAGTGTACCATTTATTCGCCCACCTAAAAAACGTACCATTTATTGGCCCACCTGCCCACATTTATTTTTCTAATTTTTGTTTTTATGACTACAGTTTTTGAATAGCACTGGTTCGATAGCAGTCTTTAACCCCTTTCTTTTGATGAAAATTGGATCTTGAAAATTTTCGTCCAGTTCAGACTTGTCCGTAGACCCACAGGTGGGCCAGTAAATGGTACACTTACCCTAAATAGTAATTATTGAATCAATTGATGACATAATGTTATAGGTACATAGGTATGACTTCTAACCCTTCTTAAC
Organism: Diaphorina citri; assembly: GCF_000475195.1. Lineage (NCBI taxonomy): Eukaryota > Metazoa > Arthropoda > Insecta > Hemiptera > Psyllidae > Diaphorina > Diaphorina citri. Next base: position 200,788 of record NW_007377847.1, read on the forward strand.
CCTCTTTAATAAATGAAAAATTGTTGAGAAATTTGACCTTTTTGTAGGTTACCTAAGTATAGGTACCAACTTTTTATAATAAATTGAAGTACCTATACCTAGATATATTCCGCTTGACCGGACTAAAAATGATTCCAACACAAACACACATGAAAATAGTAGTGGACAACAGATGAAAAAAATAAAAAACAAAAAAAAAAAAAAAAAAAAAAAATGCCAGTGCCATAAGTTTTACAGGAGACTTGGGGCGGAAGAACTCCATTTTCGGGTTATATCTTATATCCCCTGATTTGGGTTGTTGCAATTTTATATTGAATTTATAATTATTACTTCCGGATATATTGGAGTTTCACTCGATTGGGCTTCCTCGATTGGGTCAGTGTATGGAAGCCGCACGCCCCGTAGGTGTACTTTTTCTGAGCAACTGAGCTTCTACAAGTCATTGATCCACTAATCATAACCTAGGTAACAAAATCATGCAGACAATGCTCCAAATTTAATGCCAATTGAGTTTCGCCTAGAGGTGGATTTCTCCTAACAACACTGTCATCACTCCAGGGTAATTAACATGATTTGCAGAGTCAATGGTCAGTTGTTGAAGAAATGAGATCAGTAGAGTCAAATTTAAAACTATTTTTGAGACCGACAGACATAAACACTGCTGAATTCAAACATTGAAGTCACAGACTGCCGAAATGACCGGTTAATTAATTACTAGTTATTTTATGGTACCGGTTTGGACGATATTTGGATTGATGAACCTGAGGTTGACCGGTTATAGAACTGAATGAATTTGGATTGTGTTTATTTGGATCACTGCAGAAGTTTAACGTTCTAGTAAATTCTAGTTTCCTCAAAAAAAAAGTTGTTGTTTACTAGTTAAGTAGGTACCTACAGTATGTAGATACTATCTACCTATATCTACATACCTTCCGTGTCCGTAAGATAAGCATGGTACCGTGGGTGGTATAGGTATTAAGGTACCTAATATTCAATAGTTAGGTTACGATCAGTAGTTCTAGTTTAATTCACAATGACAAATCCAAATTCTTGGATCAAAGTTCAATCGCCAGCCTAGTTAGCTTGGTTGGTGGCGCGTCTGCCTTGTAAGCGCTAAGCCGCGGGTTCGATTCCCGCCCGGGGCGGATTTTATCCTGTTGGGATAATCTTCGTTCTCGGAACGTCTGGCTTTCCTCCTATCCTGTCTTCCTTCTCTCTTCGATTTCGGGACGATAAGACCCTAGCCAAACCTCTTTTAAAAAAAGTTGAATCACTTGGCAAAAGTTGGCAGAGGTCTTCTTCTACTTCTTCGTCTTCTCCTCGTTCTTCAACCTAGTTTAGAATTAAAGCCAAATTAAGTAGGTAATAATCGTGTACCTGTGCTAGTTAACTAGCTCACAAAACTGACAATTGACAATGGACTATTAAAAGTGTTAAACTGGTGATGTATTGTAGCAAAGTACCTGTGCTAGTTAACTAGCTCACAAAACTGACAATTGACAATGGACTATTAAAAGTGTTAAACTGGTGATGTATTGTAGCAAATAGCTATGGGTAAATACCTACTTGTATGAGTGAGTAGCTACAAACCAGGTAATTTACCAGCAAATTATTCGGCCCATTTCTGAACAGAGTGTATTTGTGTTCTTGCCAAAAACAATGTTGTAGTTCACAAATGTGACAAGGATGCAACACAAAACGTTTGGTTGAGATGGTTGCTGCGCTTGGCGGTATTTTGACAAATAGCTATAGGTAAATACCTACTCTTGTAACTTGTATGCGTGAGTAGCTACAAACCAGGTAATTTACCAGCAAATTATTCGGCCCATTTCTGAACAGAGTGTATTTGTGTTCTTGCCAAAAACAATGGCGATCACATAAAGAACAAAATATTAAAATTCATGAGCTTATGTGTCCTCGGTCCTTTTGTTCTTGGAGTTTCGTTCTAAGAACTCTTCGTAAGCATCATTCAATAGGATAAGGAAAGTCGTGTGATGTTCACACCAGATTTTTATTTAGTTGCAATGAAACAACTACTACATTGGCGCATGTGGTCTGTGTCGTAGCATGCCCATCCCGTAGTATGTCCCTCATCAGTTGGGCGATAAGAGACACAATACTTCCCATTTAGCAAATTACACATAGGTGCCACATGATCAGTCGATTCCAGCCGAGACGTAGAATTTTTACCTTTATAAGCGCAGTACCTTAGTTAGTAAGTACACCTACTTTTATAAGTGCACTGTCCCTTAAGGTTGAGTGATTCTTCGATTGAAGAGTTTTAGAGTAAGTAACTCATTATGCAAGATGAATACTGTACTGAGTAGTAAGTGCCTTATATTCCCACCAGCTGAATTACTATTATTAGTAAGAGTAACTATCAGTGTCGCGGGGTAGGTACAGTACTCGGGGTAGTACCCACCTATAATACATGATATTAATATAACAAAATAATTTGACTCTGTCAGCAATAGCACGTTAAGCCTGTGCCTCTCACGCTCTGACAGTCTGACAGAATTAGTCAGGCACGAAATAAGGGGACGGTTTGGGGTGGCATCTTCGGGTAAAGCCAGCAGCGCACGGTTGTCCAGATGGTGAAGTATTCGGATACTAAACTTCGAACAAAGCTGGTTAACTTCAGATGGTGAAGTATCCGGATACTAAACTTCGAACAAAGCTGGTTAACTTCAGATGGTGAAGTATCCGGATACTAAACTTCGAACAAAGCTGGTTAACTTCAGTGATCCATCGGGGATCCAAGACTACGGGAGTAAAGGGACTTTTCAGTCTCATTCTGGTAGTATAAGCAGGGTATATTCTATTCTATTCTATTCTATGTGATTTTTAGAGAGAACGCACTCTTCACAGGACTTGCAATAGTCCTAAATGAAAATGGACGCCGCACACAAGGGATCAAGAAGAGACTGCCTTAACATAAGAATGCAGCTAGGTGTGTCGACTATGTGTGGACTGTGGACACACCTATAAAGCAGACTACACATCAGACGGACCGCGTCCGACGGACTAATGTGTAGTTTACGCCGGACCAAATTTTACGTTTTATCGGACCATTGGTTTGGTCCGGAGGAAATCAAAACACTTTTGATTTTTGGTCCGTCGGACCAGTAACTCAGACTACAGAGACATTTGGGCCCATTTCCCACTCTCCAAACATTTAGGGGGTTCAGTTTTGTCCCTTATTTTATCAAACGGGACTCCACAAGGTCACTTGCTCTGCCGACAGGTTCCGATATCACGCCCCTGAGATTGGCATACAATAGCATACCCAGGAACTAACTCGAAGTGAATCCCAGATTCTTTGAAGGTAGGGGAACAATAAGATTCTGATTTTTGGCTCGGTATAATCATAATCAGCCAATCTGGTAAGACCTAAGAATGCAAAAATTAATTCGCAGATTTAAATTAAAAGAAGAAGAAGAAGAAGAAGAAGAACAGTAATAAATTATGATGGCCTCTATCACAGTGAATGAAAATCACGTAGAAACAAAATTGTGACTGATCAGTCTAAAATTCTAAATTGTTCACTGACCCCAGATATGACTGACGCCCCTCCACTGGTCGGCTTTATATCTAATATCTACGTTAGACTGCAATCTATTTTATTTTGCTGGTGCTTATTAATAGTGCCGGATCAATGCAAAAATACAGGGTGTAAAAAAGATGGAGAAAGTACAAAATCCGTCAGATAAGTCCTTCCTTACAAGGCAGACGCACTACCAACTAGGCTAACTATTAGGCTGGCAATCCCAGGGTTCATTTAATTGATGATGAAATAAATGGTACAACTTGCTGTGACGAAAATGTGTGAAAAGGCATGTGGGTAATGAGTAATTCCTAATTCCTCTGATTTAGCAAGCGCAAAGAATGTCTTCAGCCAGCCTAGTTAGCTTAGTTGGTAGTGCGTCTGCCTTGTAAGCAGATAGCTATTTGATACACTTGTTAAGATTTTGGAGACTGGTGGAGAGTTGTGTCTTACCCTGTCTTCCTTTTTTCTTCGCTTTCGGGACAATAACTTAACAAGGCACTTAGTTACTTCGGTTGGTATAAGAGGTAATTATGGTAAAAATACAAGTATACCACCTTAAGTATACAAAATAGCACGTCATTTACAAGTAAAAGTTGCCCTAACAAGACTGCTAAAATATGCAAATAGGTATACAATTATGATGGCCACTATCACAGTGAATGAAAATCACGTAGAAACAAAATTGTGATTGATCAGTCTAAAATTCTAAATTGTTCACTGACCCCAGTTATGACTGACGCCCCTCCACTGGTCGGCTTTATATCTAATATCTACGTTAGACTGCAATCTATTTTATTTTGTTGGTGCTTATTAATAGTGCCGGATCAATGCAAAAATACAGGGTGTAAAAAAGATGGAGAAAGTACAAAATCCGTCAGATAAGTCCTTCTATGGGGACAGACAGAGTGACAGACAGACGACACCGAAGCGAATACAATAGCCCGTCCCTTATACCTTTTATTATTTCAGGCCCCCATCCTCAAAACTGTGTGGGGTTCTATCCCCAAACCTGCCTGCACCCCCGTACCTACTCGATCCCTCAAACTGATTTGACTCCTCAAACGGTTCAAATTTCGTTGGAGCACCGTTCCTCGTCGGGTCAGACCCATTTTCCAACAAATGCGGGATCCTTTTCGCCTTCCTCTTCTTCTTCTTTGTACTCTCAGTGGGGTAGATGTGGGTCACATGGTCCCCACTGTCGGGGCCTCCGGAACCCATATCAAAATAGTGGTCCGAGGCAGGTCGGGGCGGACGGCTGGGGGGGTTGTAAGACTTGAACGTGCCGTAGTTGTATTGGTCCTGCTCCACGGACCAATAGGAGGATTTGCCCTTACCCTTCCCGGGTGGTGTGAGGTGAAGTGGTAAGAAGCCGGTCTCTGCCTTCAGGACCTTGGGTTTCACCTCATGATAGTCCGCTACCACACCTGGGAAAGAGAAGAGAGTACAAAGTGCCAACAATTATTTTGCTAATTTTTCAGAAGAGATTGCTAACTTTTTTTAGGAGATGAAGAAAAGTAGGTATTTTTCCCAAGATCATCATCTTCTAAAGTTAGTATCCTCCGTGGCCGAGTGGGTATCACACTAGGCTAGCATTCCGGGGGTCCAGGGTTCGATTCCTGGCGGTGTCTAAGTTTTTCGGCTCTGTGCTTGGATTTCGGGGTGCTCAACCCGTACTTTGGGGCTGGCCAGCCCCTACACCTAAGCCTCAGTTTGGGCTTTTTGTGTGTGATTTCGGGGTGCATTCAGCCTCGTGAGTACAATTGAGCTACTTCAATCGAGTAGCGACCTGTGGCGACATTACCAGAGTAAAGAGAAAAATTATAGATATGTATGTCAGGAATAGTAAAGGAAGCTCTTAGTAATGCTGTGATATCCACAAAAATTATGAAGACGCTCTCAGCTTCACCGCAAAAATTTCACAATTTTTTTAGATTGATTAAAAAAAATGCATTTTCGAATAAGCACTGTTGTTCCTTCAGCGCCGATAGGTACGATAATCTGATTCGTAATATCGCACATTGCACGCTCCGTAAATCAGGGAAATTTATGACCTGACTATTATTCCGTACAGTTTATGCCAGACAGAACGTCACTATAGTAAGGTAAGTAGGTATACCTATACTATAATGTGGGTACGTATGTAATATGTACAGTACGTCTGTTTGTGTGAGATGCCGCCTAAGCAGTAATTACTGTCATGAGGGTAGAGAAGTGTGAAGATTGGACGACAGTGGGTGTAAAATGATTATTTTGATCCTACATTCTTACATAATGAAATTAAAATGATAAGCAAAGTAAATCTAATTAAAACATATAAGACACCTATAAAAAGATTTATGTAACTCCAGGTAATTGACCAGGTAGGTAATTATCTAAAATCTACAATAGATACCTATCTACGTATGTATGTAGGTAAAGTTTCCAACAAATTTCAACATTATAGCTCACAGCCGAAAGTCATTTCTTCTCCCGTATCTCCAGGAAGTTCAAGTCAAACTTGTTCGACCCCGACGTCCCCTCGGATTACTGGAAACGCGCCTGCTAATATTGAGGAAAAATTAAGCTCGAGGGGAAGGAACTGATATTCACCCAACAACACCCTGTAAAGAAGTAGGTGGAATTGTACCTACCTTTATCACAGTACCTCCCGCTGTAGGTCCCGCATAAACATTACAACCACAATATACATACCCATAGCCCATAGGTATATATTAAAAAAAAAGTTTAGGTGTATCTCTCTCAGGTTACAATCTGGCGATTGGTTGGCAGCAGCAGTTTAGTTCTTCTCCTCCATTCATTTCAAATAATTGTACCTACCTTTATCACAGTACCTCCCGCTGTAGGTCCCGCATAAACATTACAACCACGATATACATACCCATAGCCCATAGGTACATATTAAAAAAAAAAGTTTAGGTGTATCTCTCTCAGGTTACAATCTGGCGATTGGTTGGCAGCAGCAGTTTAGTTCTTCTCCTCCATTCATTCCGATTTT
>NW_007377848.1:0-27392 GCF_000475195.1 Diaphorina citri
TTCCTGGGTTTACTTGGAAAGCAGGGAAATAATGACACTTCCTGGGTTTACTTGGGACGGTAGGGAGACAGTGACACTAAATGCAATGGAGCAGTTGCAGTTGGGTAAAAATTATGAATAAAAGGTCGATTCCTACGTAAAAAGTTGTGAAAAATCCAAATCTGAAGTTATCATTTCATATAAAGGTAAAGGATACAAGGAAAAAAGGATGAGAGAAAACGGTAGAAGAGGGAAGAAGGAATCTAATAAAAGACGTATGCTTGACAGCACAGGTGTCCGGGATGTTATGTATTTTTTCTCTCGACTCAATCAGGTTCGTAGTTTTTTCCCCTTTAATATAGGAAACTCCACGTAAAGAGACAAGAGAGAATATCTTTTAGGTAGGAAGTAAATAAAGCTACCTTTGTTCGAAATATGAGTGCTCAACGGCTATTTTCAGCTAAGAAGGATGAAGAAAGATGTGCCTATGCCTATAAGTATGTACATCTAACTAAATTCCTTCGAAACACATACATATCTAAGGAAAAGAGATGTTTAGATTTTATTTTTGAATAAATTAATAATATCTACTTACTATTTCTCAAGCTATTCTGTATGTTTTACATAAACAGATAAAGTAATTGATCAATTGGAGGAAAAGAAAAGTAGGAAGTACCCACTTTTTCTCCTGCAGAAAAATAATAATAATACATTCTCTATTATTTATATTGTTATCTTCCTATTACTTTCTATTTCTTATGGTAGATAGTCATTTTAATAGGATTTTTATTAGAACACAAAGTCTGATAGAAAATGTTATTGTACTACAACCTACGTGATAATGTTTACTATTTCTCTTTTATGCTTTATTTTTATCAGAGGGAAATAAAAATAAAGCTCTTTACAAGTTTGCGTCCATTGTTTTAACAGATTTTGCTGTTCATTTCCTAGAAATAACTATGGTAGGTACTATATACAAAGATGATTTCACCCTAGCATTACAGGTACACAGAAGTAGTAGACAAAACTTCTCTTTTCCCTTTTTAATTTCATTTTATTGCTTTTAAATTATTTTATTATTCTTCAGAAAGTCGCCTTTCTTTTAATTAGAAATACTTAATAAAATACGGTATATTGAAAAAAAAGAGAGAAAAAAAAAATCGTGAGGGTGGTGGGTATCACTGAATCTTTTTCTCTCTGAATGATATAAATATGTCATGTGTCAGTATAGCACCTACTTAGTGCAATCGAGATGGGTAAATTTCCTGGGTTTACTTGGAAAGCAGGGAAATAATGACACTTCCTGGGTTTACTTGGGACGGTAGGGAGACAGTGACACTGAATGCAATTAGCATAAAAATTCCAACGTTCATTGTATAAAATTTCTACGCCTTTGTTCTAACAACATTTTAATTCTATACCGACTTGAACTTCTTTTTTTCCTACACCTACTCTTAAATTTTAAAATGTTACATAAATTGAATACCTCCCTCTAAAAATTCCAACGTTCATAGTATAAAATTTCTACGCCTTTGTTCTAACACCATTTTAATTCTATACCGACTTGAACTTCTTTTTTTCCTACACCTACTCTTAAATTTTAAAATGTTACATAAATTGAATAGCTCCCTCAACCCTTTCTTCTCAACTTCCCAGCCTCCATTTTCCAACCACATTTGGGTTTCGCTCACCATTCTATTATTGCTGCTCCGCTAAGTTTTTCACAACTCGACAAACATTCCTTAAACTTTATTCATAATGACTAAAATATTTAAAACTTTCTGAAAAACTTGTCATCACACTTCCCCTTCCCAACACTCGACTTTGAAAAAAGCAAACTTTTGTTCTTTTTTTACCCTCGCATCAACTCAAAAGCTCTCTTTATTTTTTTGGAGGACCATATTAGATAGTAAAGTTATGCATAGCAGTCATATTTTGTGGCGAACCTTTTTCACCAGTCTAGTTGTAGGTACCTACATAAGTTTTTTTTTTTTTTTTTTTTTTTTTTTTTTTTTTTTTTTTTTCCAAAATGTAGGTACAGGGAGAGAGTACCTAGTCTTGACCAATGGTACCATACCGAATTAGCGAAGTATTTGTAATGTAATGTAAATGCAGTTTCTTTGTGTTATTATGTCACAACTTTGGTGCTCACTGCAGCATTGTAGGATTTTCCCAATATCTCAATAATCCTAAAATCCAATGTTTACCTACCTACCATGCTGTCACCGGTCGCTATGCGCATTTACATGTCATAGCTACTCATTTTCCTCACGAGGCTGAGTGGGCCCCGCAACAGCCACGGAATCAATCATTTGCATGATACAAATTTCTTGACCTCGCCGGGAATCGAACCCGGGTCTCCCGCGTGCAAGGCGGGTCTAACTGTCTTCGTTTAAGGACGAAGTATAACTTTATTAAACAAACACTTGAGAAAGCCCTTAAAAACACCTTTAAAAATATTTAAGTGAAGTAAGCAGCTCTTTATGCGTAGCATTCAAGTTTCTCCTTACTGACTTATACATACCAGAGCAGACAGACGTGGAAAGAAAACAAGTATGAGTACATAACTACCACGTATGCTAGTTTTTCCCACATACGGTTTTTCTTTCTCTCCAACACCCAATTTTCCACACATCCACTCAAGCTTGTGCCACTTTTCACACTCAATCTTTCTCACTTGAACTTTTCTTCGTATCATTACTCCCCCTCCCCTCCCTCTCCCGAAAGTTCCCTACTTCTGCTCCAGACAATGTTTCATTTTCGCCGCGAAATGTAAGGTAAGTGTGAGCTCGACGTGTAATTTTTCATTCAAGACGTCTTAAGTGAGGAAAAAACACACGGTGCTCTTCGGAGCTGTCGTGAGAATCAAGAAGAACAAAGCAAAGTAGGACGAACTTAGGGGGAAGACGAAGAAAAATATTTGAGCCGAGTAGGTACTTTACTTTCCCTGTCCGTGAGATAGGCATGGCACCTACATACTTCACGGTGTTGGAAGGATTACTTAGGGAGTTTAAAACTCCCTTAAGCCTGTTAAGATACACCCTTAAAGTCTACTTCCTAATCCAAACAACTAATAACGATAGGAATCCATCTACTATATATAGGAAAATTCCTAGACCACCAAAAGTTCAAGGAGGGTGTAACATGGATGTACCATTCCAAATAGAAACGAGCGAGAAACAAAGAGAAGGAAGGAGGAAATGGAAGTCAATACAGGGTTTATACGCTTTTCCTGGAATGAAATTCCATGACTATTCCATGACTTTTCCAGGTAGGTAAAGAACGAGAAAGAGTGTGCATTTTGAGAGAGGGAGGGAGAGATAAAGTAAGAGGGAGAGGAGGAGGGAGGCAGAGGAAGAGGAAAGAGAGCAAGAGGGAAGGAAAAAGGAAGCAGGGAGAAAGAGAAAGAAGAGAGAGGGGGAGGGAGAGGCAGAGGAAGAGAGAGAAATACAAAAGGAGGGGGAGAGAGGAAGAAGGAAAGAGAGATATGAGATGGAGAGAACAGAGAAATTTCAATTTTGTGGAAAGGGGTTTTCGATCAAAGTGATTTTCGATCGCGCATACAAGTGGGTATTGTGTGGTGGGTATATTACGAGCTATGTATAAATCATGTTCGGGAATATGTCTATGAATTGTAGATGTGTAATAAAGAGGAGGAGAAAGCGAGAATAAAAAAGAGAGTAAGGGAGAAGTCGATTTCCCTCAAGAAATGAAATGGAAGTTCAAATGTGCTTTTGAATTAGTAATTTTTCATTTTTCAATTTTTTTCCATAGGTAGGAATAAGTAAATTAGGTATGTGTAGGTACGTACATTAACGTAGGTAGGAAAGTAAGGTCTCAATTTTCAATATAATATACGAACATATTTTATTTATCATGGTGATGAGAGAGAGAAAGGGGAGGAAGAGAGAGAACGAAGGTGAAGGATGAAATGAATAAGTGAGGCATAGACAGAAATGAGTGTGAGTGTGTGTGTGTGTGAGAGAGAGAGAGAGAGAGCGAGGCAGAAATGAGATAGAAATGACTTCTCCGTAAATTCATTGCATAATAACGTCTCAAGCAATGGTTCAACTATATTCCCTAAGGCCGCTAAATTCTTCAATTTGGAGGAAGTGTGAGTAGTGGGAGGGGATTTGGCATCACGAGATATAAATTTTCATATAAATATACTTATGTGTGGTGTAAAACATTAATACTTGGAAGTGCTTGTGGGAAGCCCTGGAATCCATCTCTCTGTCTCCCTCTATCTCTCCTCCCTCCCCCTCTCTCTCTCTCGTTCCTAAATGCCCCCCAAAGCGGCAAAAAAAGCACCGGGAAGAACGTGTTTGCGTTAAGTAATGATACCAACTTTCTACCTTAACCTACCCACCACGTCTTTTTCTTATCTCTTGATAAATAAAGTCATGTTTTAGGCAACCTCTTCAGTGGTCGGTGCTGGGGCCATAGTGAACACCGAAGTTCCTCGGCCAAACTAGTAAATAGGTAAATACTTATACTGGTGTTTTTTTATTAATTACCTAATATTCAAATATTTTGCTGAGAAATGACATTTTCAGAGTTCATGAGTTTCGGCCATTAGATCGTCCATTCGTCGCCTCAGAAAGAGAAGGAAGAGATGAAGCAGAAGAAAATGAAATTGGAGGATGAGGAGAAGAATGAGGAGGAGGAGGATAAAAAAAAAAGAACAGATAGAGGAGGATAAAGACGAAGGAGAATGAAGGTGGAGGTAGAAAAGGAGAAGAAGTTGTAAATCGCAGATCAGCAAACCGGCCGTCAGGATCAGCTCGAGTCGTCCATATTCTTAAAAGACGTTCTACATTTTCAGATTTTTGAGAAACTCCGAAATGACGGACTGCCAAAAATCTAATAGACAAAAGGAGAGTTAATTTGAAAGAGAAGAAAATCAAAATACCACAACTGATTGGCTGATTAACTAATCCACACATGCTTCTACCTTCTACTGATCTACCGTGGAAAGAAATATGTAGGTACATCGGCGGCTAGTAAAAAGCAGGCATGTCATTATAAATAAGTAACTACCTAAATGGATACAATGGATCACTTTTAATATTACATGAAGTTGAAATTCTAAGGGTAATGCAAGGAAAATTCTTGAAACTTTCGAGTATCTCCCTATTCTAAATCAAAGTTACTCTTGTTACCTTCTCACGACTTAAATTTAATATCAACCAAGTACCTAACTGGAGAAAAAGAAATTTTACAAACTACCAAAATCTGCGATTAAAAATGTTGTCCAAATGTCCGAAAAATACAAAATAGATAAATATTCTAAAAGAAATAAAATATCGAAATAAAAATATTACATGGAAATTTCTTACCTTACGTAATTTTCTGACAAACAAACTTTGGAGAAAATACGCTGCACCGCGGCGCGGATGAAGCTCAACACAGTCCCGAAGTCAAACGTAGACTGAACTCACTGAACTGAAAAAGTTGAAAAACTGAACTCTGTGATTACTCGGGCTTACTTAAAGCTCACACTAAAATTCAACATCACGTCACAGCTTGAAAATATTTGCAAAAAAATTAGCAGCACCAACACCAAACAAAAGCTGGAGAAGAAAAATAAAAACACTTTTCGTTGTGACTTCCTGTAGAGATTTTTTTTTTAATGAAAATCATTTCACTGAGAGAATTTACTTGAGAAAGAAAAATTCCCTCCATTGTTTGCGAAAGGTGAATTAGGTGGTGGGGAAAACTCCAACATTATAGAGAGTTTTTGCAACCAAGTTAGCGTCCCGTTAATATTAACTCTTGAACGTTATTCGACGAAAACTCGTTTCTGTGCCGTTGTTTAAAATAACGTTGAAGCGTTCACGGGGAAAACTCCAACATTATAGAGAGTTTTTGCAACCGTTAGCGTCCCGTTAATATTAACTCTTGAACGTTATTCGACGAAAACTCGTTTCTGTGCCGTTGTTTAAAATAACGTTGAAGCGTTCAATTAACGGGACGCTAATTTTGGTTACAAAAAACTCTCTAATGTCGGAGTTTGTCCCGGCTAGGCTGTGAATGTCCCTGTCTACAGCACACAATGTACAATACATAAGCTGCTCAGTTTTCTCAATGAGTAGCGGGAGCTCATTAGACTTCCTGGTGCTCATTATTTTAAAACTCATCATCATGCTGAATATACGCACAGTTCATTAAATCAAGAGCTTTTCTTTACATGTTTTTTTTTTCTCTCCAAGTCCTTTGAATTTTTTTCTTGTTCTTATTTCGAGTCATTATGTTCGTTGTTTTCCTACTGCGAAAAAAACATTGAAATGTGACTTATCTCTGTCTCGTGACGCTTTATAGTATATAGATGTAAAAATGTTGGAACATTAATTCTGGAAGCACACTTGCCACGATAATGATCCTGCAGGTCAAACGAGCTAAGGAATGATTTGAACTGATTTATGACAAAGAGACATAGACATAGGTAAATAAATTATTAACTTATTAGATGCAATATCTAACTGAGAATGCTGTAGGTGTACATTAAGTACCTTGATGGTATAACCCTTAAGTTCATACCGTATCACATATGATACATGAACTTCTCGGTACCACTGCTGCGATCTTTTAGACTTTTTTTGAACTTTGTTACCTAGGTAATGTAGGTACATAAGAACCTATAACACGAACTTTAATTTTCCTACCTCCAAATTCCGAACTTGGTATTGGAAATAAGTCCAGAGCCTACAGCCTACACAGAATATTTCCCCAAGTTCAAACTTTATACCTGCCTGGGTAAGGCACCTTCCAAAATGTTTCGAAAATATTCACACTAGAGTAATTTTGTTAAGGTACTTACCTATACTTTGTAGGTATATGTATTTTACTAACACCTCATTTTATAGCTGCTTTCACTTTTATACCAAGAAGATCTTCAAAGGATCAATGTTATGTTCTATATCTTAGGTATAGGTTATACCTCTTCATGTACATACTAGGTAAGATATTATTAACCAACTTTTTGATAGTTTTGGTTTCTCTATCCCCACTATACCTACTGGCGAAATAGGAAACGTCTTCCAACACACTATAATGGAAACTTTCAATTTCGTAAAACCAACCGTCTGTACATGGATTAAACCTATCTAAACACCCTGTCTATTATGGCCATTCTCCTTTTACATAAAAATGTGTCTTATCTTTTTCTTGATAAAATGTAAACAAGAGGGAGAAGAAAAAAAAATGAGCACTCTTTTTCTTGTCTTCTCAAGTTCGGATAGAGTAAAGGGTGGTTCCAATCCTGACAGTTCGGATAGAGTAAAGGGTGGTTCCAATCCTGACACAACACCTTCAATAGAAATAGGTTTAGGTAGCTAGTTGCTATACATAGGTATTAGGTACATATTATTATTATTATGTTTTCCTCAAACAAGCTTTCCACAAAAGCCTCGTGGATTCTTTAAGTGTGTAGCTGTGTAGGTACTTTGATTCTATACTTTGGTGGAAAAAAGATTAATGGAGAAGTTAGTATCCCGTGCCTATACTGCCTATGATATTAACAATGCGGGCCACATCAGGATAGATTTTCGTACAAAATCTTGGATGTTCTGAAAAGCCTACCGAAGTTCCACATGTAAAATTATTTTCAGACTACGAGCTAAGAAGCTCAAGTAAAAGCTTTAGTATTAGATGAGACAAATAATACTCAAGGTAGATACTCTTTGAGCATAGTATGTAGTATAGGTATCATCCTAAAAGACCAAGGTAAAGTGAAATCGTCATTCCCTATCCCCATGTGCATCTCAGAACAAACATATTAAGCTAATGAAAATAGACGCCTCGTGTAGGGGTGGGTGGGGGAAAATGACAAACAAGGAAAGGGAAAATTCCCCGATAATGTGGAGGAGAAAAAGCGAGAAAGAAAAACATAAAGGAAACGTTCGGAGAAAAAACAAAAGAAGATGGAAAAAAGAGAGAAAACATTTCTTCCGTCTTCCCTCTCTCCCCTTCCACTTTCTTTCTCTCTCTCTCGCTGGTTGTTTTCCGGAATCTTTCAATATTATCACTTCAGGTTGTGTTCTTTTTTTTTTTTCTTCAACATTGTTTTAATAAAAGGTATCTCTACCTACAACATCAGTTCTGTGATAAAACAATAAACGGAAACGATGTGAAATGGAGAAATGGGGAGAAGGAGAGAACGTATGTAAATATTTAGATGAGAACAAAAGAGCTTTGGAGCTGTTGAGAGGTGAGGAGCACTAGAATCCGTGTCCTAGCTTCTTATAGCTCGTACGAAAATAAAGCCCTTAGCATGTACAAGTAAACCCCTTAGCATGTACATACACACGTACTTATACAAGAAGCGTTAAGAGCGATTGGCGATTGTGGTAGTCTCTTATGAGATGGATCCAAGGTACGAGTATCTGAGTATTAGGTACCTAACTTTTGGGGGAAGGTTAAGGTATTTTCATAACTTAAGGTACATTGAAGGTTAGCTATAAATAGAAACATTTTTTATAATATGCAATAATATACGCCAAAAAGTTATAGCTGCTTCTTTAATATGTATTTTTCTCCTATCTTCTCTTTCCTCTTCTCCCTCCTATCTCCTGATCTTCTATAAATCTCATATATTGTTCGATATTGTAGGTATGGGAAAAATGAGGAGAAATGTGTGGTGTAAAAGTGCTCTAAAATCTAGAACAGCTTTTCCTGTTTCCTCTATAGCTCCATACCAAAAGTTATTCTTCTCTAGCTCATCATAAAGACAGATTTTTTTTTCTCCTTCGTCGGCGGAAACTTTCTTTATACTTAACTTTTTTTACATTTTCTCCTGTAAAAAAGTAAGTGAATCTTCATTTTTTGTCCTTTGAATTTTAATTCTATTTTAATCTTTTATTTTTAATTCATTATAAACGTATTTTCTTCTTTTCATTAAGAATTTATATCAAACGAGATAGAAGTGGTATGAGAGGGGTGGGTGATACCTTTTTATATATTTTTTTTTTTGTCAAAGAAGTCGAAAGAAAAATCACTTTGTTTCTAATATACATAGGTAGGTACCTGCGAGTATTTTATTAAGTATTTCTAATTAAAAGAAAGGCGACTTTCTGAAGAATAATAAAATAATTTAAAAGCAATAAAATGAAATTAAAAAGGGAAAGGTGGATGTAAAAATGTTGGAACATTAATTTTATTCTGGAAGCACACTTGCCACGATAATGATCCTGCAGGTCAGACGAGCTAAGGAATGATTTGAACTGATTTATGACAAAGAGACATAGACATAGGTAAATAAATTATTAACTTAATAGATGCAATATGGCAATATCTAACTGAGAATGCTGTAGGTGTACATTAAGTACCTTGGTATAAACTATAAACCATGACGTACATAAGTATAGGATTATAATATTGGAATTTTAGACCTAGGAATGTTAGGTAAGTGTACATACGTCCGTATATGGTACCTATATACCTAGGTAATGTAGGTACATAAGAACCTATAACACGAACTTTAATTATTTTCCTACCTCCAAATTCCGAACTTGGTACTGGAAATAAGCCCAGTGCCTACAGCCTACACAGAATATTTCCCCAAGTTCAAACTTTTTACCTGCCTGGGTAAGGCAGCTTCCAAAATCTTTCGAAAATATTCACACTAGAGTAATTTTTTTGAGTTAAGGTACCTACTTACCTATACTTTGTAGGTACATATATGTATTTTACTGACACCTCATTTTACAGCTGCTTTCACATTTATACCAAGAAGATCTTCAAAAGATCAATGTTATCCTCTATAGTCTATAGCTTAGGTATAGGTACCTCTTCTTGTACATACTAGGTAAGATATTATTAACCAACTTTTTGATAGTTTTGCTTTCTCTATCCCCACTATACCTATACTGGCGAAATAGGAAACGTCTTCCAACACATTATAATGGAAACTTTCAATTTCGTAAAACCAACCGTCTGTACATGGATTAAACCTATCTAAACACCCTGTCTATTATGGCCATTCTTCTTTTACATAAAAATGTGTCTTATCTTTTTCTTGATAAAATGTAAACAAAAAGGGAGAAGAAGAAGAAGAAGAAGAAGAAGAAGAAGAAGAAAAAAATGAACACTCTTTTTCTTGTCTTCTCAAGTTCGGATACAGTAAAGGGTGGTTCCAATCCTGACACAACACCTTCAATAGAAATAGGTTTAGGTAGCTAGTAGTTGCTATACATAGGTATTAGGTACATATTATTATTATGTTTTCCTCAAACAAGCTTTCCACAAAAGCCTCGTGGATTCTTTAAGCGTGTAGGTACTTTGATTCTATACTTTGGTGGAAAAAAGATTAATGGAGAAGTTAGTATCCCGTGCCTATACTGCCTATGATATTAACAATGCGGGCCACATCAGGATAGATTTTCGTACAAAATCTTGGATGTTCTGAAAAGCCTACCAGGAAGTTCCACATGTAAAATTATTTTCAGACTACGAGCTAAGAAGCTCAAATAAAAGCTTTAGTATTAGATAAGACAAATACTCAAGGTAGATACTCTTTGAGTATAGTATGTAGTAGGTATCATCCTAAAAGACCAAGGTAAAGTGAAATCGTCATTCCCTATCCCCAATGTGCATCTCAGAACAAACATATTAAGCTAATGAAAATAGACGCCTCGTGTAAGGGTGGGTGAGGGAAAATGACAAACAAGGAAAGGGAAAATTC
Source organism: Diaphorina citri (assembly GCF_000475195.1). Lineage (NCBI taxonomy): Eukaryota > Metazoa > Arthropoda > Insecta > Hemiptera > Psyllidae > Diaphorina > Diaphorina citri. Next base: position 10,661 of record NW_007377848.1, read on the forward strand.
CCCGATAATGTGGAGGAGAAAAAGCGAGAAAGAAAAACATAAAGGAAACGTTCGGAGAAAAAAACAAAAGAAGATGGAAAAAAGAGAGAAAACATTTCCCCCGTCTTCCCTCTCTCCCCTCCCCTTCCACATTCTTTCTCTTTCTTTCTTTCTTTCTCTCTCGCTGGTTGTTTTCCGGAATCTTTCAATATTATCACTTCAGGTTGTGTTCTTTTTTTTTTCTTCAACATTGTTTTAATAAAAGGTATCTCTACCTACAACATCAGTTCTGTGATAAAACAATAAACGGAAACGATGTGAAATGGGGAGAAGGAGAGAACGTATGTAAATATTTAGATGAGAACAAAAGAGCTATGGAGCTGTTGAGAGGAGAGGAGCACTAGAATCCGTGTCCTAGCTTCTTATAGCTCGTACGGAAATAAAGCCCTTAGCATGTACAAGTAAACCCCTTAGCATGTACATGCACACGTACTTATACAAGAAGCGTTAAGAGCGATTGTGGTAGTCTCCTTTGAGATAGTTCCAAGGTACGAGTATCTGAGTATTAGGTACCTTCCTAACTTTTGGGGGAAGGTTAAGGTATTTTCATAACTTAAGGTACATTGAAGGTTAGCTATAAATAGAAACATTTTTTATAATATGCAATAATATACGCCTAAAAGTTATAGCTGCTTCTTTAATATGTATTTTTCTCCTATCTTCTCTTTCCTCTCCTCCCTCCTATCACCTGATCTTCTATAAATCTCATATATTGTTCGATATTGTAGGAGAAAATGTATGGTGTAAAAGTGCTCTAATATCTAGAACAGCTTTTCCTGTTTCCTCTATAGCTTCATAACTCCATACCAAAAGTTATTCTTCTCTAGCTCATCATAAAGACAGATTTTTTTTCTCCTTCGTCGGCGGAAACTTTCTTTATACTTAACTTTTTTTACATTTTCTCCTGTAAAAAAGTAAGTGAATCTTCATTTTTTGTCCTTTGAATTTTAATTCTATTTTAATCTTTTATTTTTAATTCATTATAAACGTATTTTCTTCTTTTCATTAAGAATTTATATCAAACGAGATAGAAGTGGTATGAGAGGGGTGGGTACCTTTTTATATTTTTTGTCAAAGAAGTCGAAAGAAAAATCACTTTGTTTCTAATATACATAGGTATTAAGTATTTCTAATTAAAAGAAAGGCAACTTTCTGAAGAATAATAAAATAATTTAAAAGCAATAAAATGAAATTAAAAATGGAAAAGAGAAGTTTTGTCTACTACTTCTGGTGTACCTGTAATGCTAGGGTGAAATCATCTTTGTATATAGTACCTATACCAGGGTTGTCCAACCTTAGGGCACCCGAGGGCCGCAAGAGACCAAGGTAGAGAGTTGGCGGGCCGCAACCTACTTACCTATACTTTGTAGGTACATATATGTATTTTACTGACACCTCATTTTACAGCTGCTTTCACATTTATACCAAGAAGATCTTCAAAAGATCAATGTTATCCTCTATAGTCTATAGCTTAGGTATAGGTACCTCTTCTTGTACATACTAGGTAAGATATTATTAACCAACTTTTTGATAGTTTTGCTTTCTCTATCCCCACTATACCTATACTGGCGAAATAGGAAACGTCTTCCAACACATTATAATGGAAACTTTCAATTTCGTAAAACCAACCGTCTGTACATGGATTAAACCTATCTAAACACCCTGTCTATTATGGCCATTCTTCTTTTACATAAAAATGTGTCTTATCTTTTTCTTGATAAAATGTAAACAAAAAGGGAGAAGAAGAAGAAGAAGAAGAAGAAGAAGAAGAAGAAAAAAATGAACACTCTTTTTCTTGTCTTCTCAAGTTCGGATACAGTAAAGGGTGGTTCCAATCCTGACACAACACCTTCAATAGAAATAGGTTTAGGTAGCTAGTAGTTGCTATACATAGGTATTAGGTACATATTATTATTATGTTTTCCTCAAACAAGCTTTCCACAAAAGCCTCGTGGATTCTTTAAGCGTGTAGGTACTTTGATTCTATACTTTGGTGGAAAAAAGATTAATGGAGAAGTTAGTATCCCGTGCCTATACTGCCTATGATATTAACAATGCGGGCCACATCAGGATAGATTTTCGTACAAAATCTTGGATGTTCTGAAAAGCCTACCAGGAAGTTCCACATGTAAAATTATTTTCAGACTACGAGCTAAGAAGCTCAAATAAAAGCTTTAGTATTAGATAAGACAAATACTCAAGGTAGATACTCTTTGAGTATAGTATGTAGTAGGTATCATCCTAAAAGACCAAGGTAAAGTGAAATCGTCATTCCCTATCCCCAATGTGCATCTCAGAACAAACATATTAAGCTAATGAAAATAGACGCCTCGTGTAAGGGTGGGTGAGGGAAAATGACAAACAAGGAAAGGGAAAATTCCCCGATAATGTGGAGGAGAAAAAGCGAGAAAGAAAAACATAAAGGAAACGTTCGGAGAAAAAAACAAAAGAAGATGGAAAAAAGAGAGAAAACATTTCCCCCGTCTTCCCTCTCTCCCCTCCCCTTCCACATTCTTTCTCTTTCTTTCTTTCTTTCTCTCTCGCTGGTTGTTTTCCGGAATCTTTCAATATTATCACTTCAGGTTGTGTTCTTTTTTTTTTCTTCAACATTGTTTTAATAAAAGGTATCTCTACCTACAACATCAGTTCTGTGATAAAACAATAAACGGAAACGATGTGCATCTATTTCCCTCCCTTCTTTCTTTACCTATCTTTCTCGCTTTATTTCTCATCTGATCCTCTTCTACCCCCCTTCCCTCCACTCCTTCCCATATTTTCTGATATTTCTCGACATCCTCTTCTGCTACTTGTTTCTCTCTCCCTTGATTCACTTCTCTTTCTCCTCTTCATTGTTCTCTTTTTCCCTCTCTCTGCTCTTCGAATCTTTTGGCCCTAAAAAAACATACGATGATCATAGTTAGAATAGTGTCTTTTTTGAGGCAGGAGATCATATTCAATTGAAGGCTAAACAGAGATTAGGAGTGGATAGAGGAGAAGGTATAGAGGTAATGAACTGAGGGATATATTGACAAAGAGGTTATCTCTATCAATATCAATGTAAGTATGAGAGGTAATCAAAGAGGGGTACAAAGTCGCCCGTTCTGGATAAAAAGGATCGTTCTACAAAGTCTCAGATTTGGAAATGATGTGTGAGTGTATTTATGTGTATAGAGTGGAATTGGACAGGAAAATACCACCTTTCAACCATAAATACCTTTTGATCTGTTTGAAGTAAAAATACACACAAAATGCACCGATCACCATTGACCTATCTATACCATGATAGAGAAAATCAGCAAAGCGGAAGCTGGTAACATTGCCCCCCACTCCGATGTAGTCATATGGTATTCATAGTAGGCATATAACATGTAGTTTGCATATAAAAAAAAGTTTGTATTATTCTTTTGAACGCAATATAAAAATAATAAAAAACTTCAACGCTTGGAGGTGCCTATTCCAAGAAAAACTTTTTCACTCCGAACTTGACGGAAAAACGTACAACACCGAAGTTTTTCTTCGTAATCAGAAGTCCTTCGTGGAATATAACTGGACTTTCATTCAATTTCAAATGTGACCTACAAGGAAGAGTTCTTAAAGAAAGTAATCTCTGCCTCCCCTTTGGTAAGTGCAAAGGGAAATCTAGAAATTTCTGAAATTGGCAAAAATTCTCAGAACTTGAGGAAAACAATCTAAAGTTGAAGATTCTCATCTCGTTCATACGAACGAATAGGTTTCAAGTTTTGTTTCTATCTCTTACTCTCTCTCTCTCTCCCTTTCTCCTTTAGTCTTTCTCCATCTCCTTGTTTCTCATATTTTTTTCTTCTCCTCTATGTCTTTTTCCTCCTTCCACCTGAGCGGACCTCTTTCTTTCCTTTTTCCTCCTCTATTTTCCCCTTCTTTGTCTACCTCTTTCTCTCTACTTTGCTTACCTTCAGTGCCTACCCAGTCACTCTTCTATTCTTTTTGTCTTTTTCTTATGAGAAAATCCTCTTCCCATCTATCAGCTCCTCTCTGTCTCACATTTATTCTTTTTCGAGTCTACATTTATTTTATTTACACCTACAGTCTACAATTACCTACAGAGTATTCTACACTTTACCCTCCATCTACACTTACAGCACCTTCTCCGCTTCTTCTTTTTCATCTTCTTCTCCTTCTTCTTCATGCGTTGAGCATCATTTCGAACATATTGTTCTGAGGGTTACAAATGATTTCCCAGAACGCACCACTTTTCTTAGACATAACAAACCATCAAATAAGATTAATAAGTATGTTCTAAGTGTTTCGTGGAAGGAGGAAGAGGAGGAGGAGGAAGAAGGAAGAGGGATATACAGGGTGTAAGGGAAATGTTTGGCCTCGCGCTATGCCGTTATTTTTACTTGGTGAATGTTGAAGGTTGAAGGTCGAAGTTAGGATAAAGTTGAAATGGAAGTTCTGAAAAATTGTGGGAAACGTGTAGAGTTGTGGACATTAGTTATGCTTTCTGATTCTTATTCTTGACCTTCCCTAGGTGAGGGATAACATGCCTCGATTTTTTTTCTTTCTTTTTTTCAAGTGGAGAGCTGTAAACATGGCTTTTAGTTAATTAAGTACTTTACTTGTGCCCTATCATCAATACCTAAAGGTTCGTCACGAAATTACTCGTCGGTATAATCACCAACACTTCATTTTTTTAAAATAACTTTCCAGGCCTTTTAGAGCCACAATTTTCTGTATTTTTTCACACGAATATAGGAAATTGCCTTATGATCAATAGTTTCGCCAACATAGAACACGCCATCTGCCTTCTGATAATACACAGTAAGGTTTTAGGTTGTGAGCGGAATTATTTCATTAATTTCTTTTACAGCTGCTGTTAGTCTCTCTCTCTCATTTCCTAGGTTTCACATTTCTATTACTTCTCTCCTAATCGTTTTCGCTTGTTAAAAAGAAGCGAAGTGCTTTTTTTTCGCTCTCAATTTTTATTATATTACACGAATGTTGAGTTGAAATTTTACGCTTTCTTTATTCCTCTCGTTCCTCTCTGATTTTTTCTCAAGTTCGTTCCCTGCAACCCTTCTTAACTTACCTTTCATGTATATTAGATAGAGGCACATGTTTACCCTTGTCACCTTTCCATCTACTCATATGCCTGCAATACGCTCATACCTGTACGGGAAAGTAGGTTCTCACGTTTATTTCATGTTTATTTCTGCCCGGTTTTACTGGGTACGATTGAAAAGTCTACGCCCTAATACACCCAGGCCGTTAGCTGATTCTAATATCATATCGAGTTTCCTATAAAGTTGACAAAAAAATGACACGTATCGGTAAATGGAAAGTTATATGCAGGGACGCGAACGTAACTGGGCAAAATGGCACCTTCACCATGTTTGGAGGTACCATGTACCAACCAGAACCTATATCTAAATAAAATACGCGAATAATGTATCATGAACCTATTATATTGTAATGAACAAGGGCGATACTAGGGTTGCCAGATCATTTTCAGCCCAAAACGGGACAAGCGACCTAAAACGTCAAAAAAAAACGGGATTTTGGATGAAAATACGGGACAAGCAGCTTTTTTAACCCCCCTCCTAGCCCTCACCCTGCAATTTTTGGAAGAAAAAAAAACACTCAATTTTTTAAAATCAACTGTTTTTTCTTCAGATTTATTAATGAAATTAGAAATTAAAAAATATTCACTTCTCATATTTTTGGAAAATTTTAATTTGTTACATTGGTAATTACCGGAGGAGATGGTGAAACTGGGGAAATAGGAAGATAGCAATATAAATAATAGAGAATGTATTATTATTATTTTTCCGCAGGAGAAAAAGTGGGTACTTCCTACTTTTCTTTTCCTCCAATTGATCAATTACTTTATCTATTTATGTAAAACATATACAGAATAGCTTGAGAAATAGTAAGTAGATATTATTAATTTATTCAAAATTCAAATCTAAACATCTCTTTTCCTTAGATATGTATGTGTTTCGAAGGAATTTACTCGTAGATGTACATACTTATTAGGCATAGGCACATTTTTCTTCATCCCTCTTAGCTGAAAATAGCCGTTGAGCACTCATATTTCGAACAAAGGTAGGTTTACTCGTAGTTACTTCCTACCTAAAAGATATTCTCTCTTGTCTCTTTACGTGGAGTTTCCTATATTAAAGGGGAAAAAACTACGAACCTGATTGAGTCGAGAGAAAAAATACATAACATCCCGGACACCTGTGCTGTCAAGCATACGTCTTTTATTAGATTCCTTCTTCCCTCTTCTCCCGTTTTCTCTCATCCTTTTTTCCTTGTATCCTTTCCCTTTATATGAAATGATAAAAAAAGGTAGAGAGATATAAGCTTAGCAGTTATTATTTGTTTTATAGATTGTAAGTGAGTTACAAATTGAATATAACATCTATTTCGCGATACATGCAATACTTACAAGTGCATAATGATACTTGCAAAGAAATTTCCAAAATATGAAAACTTACTCTTGAGTCTACATATTTAGCGATACATGCAATACTTACAAGTGCATAATGATACTTGCAAAGAAATTTCCAAAATATGAAAACTTACTCTTGAGTCTACATATTTAATTTTGAACAAGGGCCCGGCCCTATTTCTTATTGCAGACTAATATAATAATTATTATAATAATACCTACTCTATCTGCAAACTGCAGCTCTCCCCTACTCCTTACGTGCAAGGTTAAGGTATAATAAACATTCCTACGTAAAACTAACCACTCTATGTGTAAACACTCTACTCATTAATTTTTTCAAGCCGACGGGAAAATGCTCATAGTACCTACCTAACAGCATTTTTATTATTATTTAAGTTTATTAGTTTTTCCCCTAACGGCTTAACCCGTCGAAATGCATTGGGTCTGAGGAAATTTCGTTGTGGTATTGGTATCTACGTTTAACCCGTTGAAATGTCTTGTTGAGCTCCCGAGAGTTATTAGTATACATTTTATACCTACCTATTATCCACCTAGCAACTCATCGTTGAGAGGAGAAAAATCAAGGGGTCGAATGGATTGGAACACATCACATGCCTTCAGGCACACTCCATTTGTCAAGGGTCTATAGGTTTCCGTTGCCCTTGGGGATCAATTTAATTTTAAGAAACCATTTAAGTACCTACTGATGGAAATTTGTAATAACTCGTTCGTACGAGTATGTATTACCAATTCTAGACAGCCCAAATCGCCTCTTCCCCTGGACATCTTCTATCCTACGGGATAAGAGATTGCCGGTAAGAAATTGCTCTCTGGCTGAGAACAATATTGATCCTATATTTCAACAACAAAATTCCTAAAAACATATAAATTCCTGCAAGTAAGGTTGAACTAGAGAGGTTTTTAATGTGCTTGTTACTTTACCGTAACGCTTCTTCAGTCTTGAACTTTCAAGTTTATAACACTCCTATTTTGACCCTTTTTTCAGGCCCCATACCTATTATTAACCCTTTAATCTTCATGAGCTGAGAAGCGTTTGTAAATAATCATCATTACGGATTTCTCCTATTTGAGAGCTTGAAAATTATGGGATGTAAATCTTTTTTGTAGCCCAATTGAAAACATAAAATGGAAAATTTAGATTGGTATAGTATTCTAAAAATAGCTACATAGGTAGTTAATTTTATTATGTTCTCTTGTTTAAATTTTGAAAATAGCAACTAGCGTGGCAGCCGAATATATCGAGCATTGCTTTTAGGTATGTTATTTATGTATAACTTACACGTAACTTTAGACAAAAGGAAAATTAGAAATTCCATCCAGGCAGAAAATATTTCTCATGCCTTTATAACTTATTCAACAATCAACAAGTCATAAAATCATATTCGACTAACTGATCGAACGAAGTAGGCTTTAAGTTTTGACGATTTTCTATTTTGTTCGTGTGTTTGTTCCACCACAACAGTTTCCCGATTTTGATGAAACAAAAATAGCATTCAAAGGAAAATTGTTGTTTATTTTTTGAGGTCCCCTTTCACACACAGGGCACGTGTTGTTATTAAAGCAAAAGATGAAAGGAATTATCAATGGAAAAAAAACTGAACCTAGGTACAATCTAAATATGTATATTCGGTATGATGAGATTTGACTAAATTTACCTTTTCACTGAGTTTAATATCACCCCACTTTCGGCTTCTCCTTGGGAAAGATATTTTCGCGAAACGCAAATGAGCTACCTTACTCTTTATGTATGTCAAGTCTGAAGTATATGTAGAAATTCCATGAAGTACGAACCTCCTACCTACTTCTCACTTGAATTTTTCTTTTTATACTTCACAAAACAAGAAAAGAACGAAAATCAAAGAGTGACAGATTTTCGTTCCATGAACTTTAGTGTTCTCGATTTTGCTTGATATTGAAATGCTTTAGGTGCGTTTAGATTGTTTAGAAGCGTGCACGAGATACAGTGACCTCATAATGTACGGTTCCATTTCAATTTGAATATCCTTTTCATATCGACTACTCTCAATCCCAGGTCTACAGTCTCATGTTGACATTATACAGACGTCATGTTCGGTTTTTTTCCACGTTTTTCAGGGTCTCAATCCTTGATCAGTACCTATTCTCTTGACCATAAATTCTTTTTCTACATACAATACATAGATATGCGTATTCCCGTGCTCTTTCTTGCACCTATAATGTCAACATGACACTATAGACCCGGCTCGGCTGAGAGATCATTTTGAACTCTTGACGTTCGCGCCCCTCCCGGGGCGCTTGATAATATTCTAGAACCGAAGACGCCACCAAAAATGTTGCCAGCGCAAGAAGAAACTTTTTTCTACGGAAAAAGTTGTGCGCTCGTTTTCTGTTTGATGTTAAAATGTTCCATTAGATACGAAAACACCGGGAATAGCTTTCACGGTAGATAATTAATATTAATTAGTACCGAGGAGAAGAGCTTTTTAACACTTCTGTTTTTCTCCATGTTGTGGGTTCTGGAATCTACAATGTGATACCCCCCTTTGTCTTTCCCTTAAGGCGTTGATAAGTTGTTTTTTCCCGAGAGAAAAACTTTTTGTGTAACCTGTCATATAAGTTCTCGTAGGTGCACAACTCAAGGAAAGTTGGTTAGTGGGTCTAATTAAAGTTGTACTTGCATATCCATAATTTTATAGGTATTAATAATAATTAGAGTAAAGTAATCCAAGGAGTAGTGCAAGGAAATTTATCTCCAGTTCGAAATAGGTTATCTGTGTTTCTAGAATCTAGATCATTAGCTTAAAATGGAAGTTTATTTTTGATGATTTTGTCAGCTTGTTGTGCTTATAATTTATTTTTCCATCAAATGAAATGTTGCTGACAAGATGGTTACACAGTAGACGCCTGTGAAGGAGAGAATGCAGAATGAAGACTCAAAATCTCAAAATTTCGAGCTAAATTCTTTTTCCTATTAACCACCATGCTCTGATATGTAAGGCACCCAAGATGAAGTCAAGATGTACGTAGGTGAAATTAGAGCTCGTTTTCTTTCCTGGATTTCATCTGAGAGTATTTAGCCGCGCTTTGTTTAACTTTCTCCGTTGAATGATGAGATCCGACAGTTGGGGTAGCAGGATGAATATTAAATTCACAGGAAACTTTGTACGGGACTCGGGGATAGATAGAAGATGTATCCAGCCAGTGGCGGATTGATGAATTGGAATATTACTTACTAGAAGATTCAATATTGAAGATTCGGTAACTTTGTGAACCCCAATATCAACAGTGTAAAGATGGTAACTTCGGTGGATAAAGTTTATATGCCTACTCTTGTAGGTACTTGTGTTGTCAAACATTTTTTCGATCTTTTCTTGGCATAATGAAGCCACAATAAGAGATTCCTGCTTGTAGAACTCATTAACTACGGCGTGACTTTGAATTTTGATTGGATTCTTGAAGTCAAGCAAGGGTTTGCAAGGTTGATCTCTATCTAAATGATTAGATAACCTCATATTAGGTACTAGTATACGAGATGTACCTTCGTGAAGAAGGCAATCCCTTTTGTCTCCTCCTTGATCAGCCTACCATCCAGCTCTGATTGGAAATATCGGAGAAGAAAAACTTTCCTCAAATATTTAGACTTCAACTTTTTTTATTTAACTTTCAGCTTTTTTTTTCGGGGAAAAATAATCATTCTTGTAGCTTTCTTTAAAAAAAAAAGAAATTTCAGGGTTTTTCTCCTCCAAGTCAAATACATACTTGCATAGAATACAAATTAAATAATTCGGAAAGAAAGTTTTGCTTCCATTTACCCTGGGAAAATTCATTAGACTTTTGAGACTTTGCGCTCGCAATGAGATACGTTTACGTACCTCAGGTACAGAGCTTAGTAATCTATTTTTATACAACCACACCTATCATAAAGTCCCCAACAGGCATGGATATTGAAAAACATGGAAATATTTTTTTTCTTTCTCAGAGTTCTCAGATCAATCATTGAATGCTTACAATAGATCACTTGCGCTTACCTGGGTGATGTTTCAAAGTCATAGAGCAGAAAAAATGAGGACCAACAGAATTTTTCTTTTTCTTCTACGACTTCTTAGATCCCGAGATAAATCGATAAAAAAAAATGCCGGTAAATCGTGAACTTTGACGTCACGGCATACGCTCCCGTAGGCGATGACGTCATAAATACTGTTTCATAAACATACCTCATTGTCTTCAGAGGGCGGTATGCAAAGCTCCATGTAGCCATGTTCAATGTACGTCTGACTATAATTAAACATAGACTGTTTCATAAGACATTTTCTCACTCCAGAGTACGCACCATCAGCTCCTATGATCAACTGATTGTCTGTGATCTTGGTCTCAGAGTTGTCTTCTGTTCTGTAACAAGATAATTCTGTAAATTACGATAGACATAGCTAGAGCAGTCGAAAGTAACTATTCCTGTCAATTTGAATATGTTTCAATTCGAATAAAGAAATCAAAGTGACATAGGTAACTCTCGGGGACTCAAATAGGTTGGTGCCTAATGACAAGGATTTCACTCACCTATAAAACGTTACATTTCCGGAGTTGACGTCCAAGTTTATCAATTTGTGTTGAAAATATATGTTGCAGTCAGGGTATTGTTCGAGTTCTGGAACGATAGAAATACTTAGTATGTACATATAAAATTATGTCTCAAAGATATCAATACTTTGATGCAATACACCCGATATTATAAAACTATGAAACGGGTGTAGGTAACGGATCAGATTTCAATAAGATTGGAAACACTGATTCATGGTTTTTACAAGTCTCTTAGTTAAAATCAAATTAAAATTAAGGACTAACTGACTAACTTACCTGTTAAAAGAATTTCATTCAGGAACTTTCGGCTCACTGAGTAAATACACTGAAATGAACAAGATAAATCTACATTTTATTTAACAGTCGTTCATGTCATTATTTAAAAAAATCTAGAGTTGTTCAGTGGAAAATTATTCAAACTTTGTAAATTGTTTAACATATTGTCAAAGAAAAAGTTTTAATTCGATGTTGACAGTAGACTTGATCTTTATTTACCATCTGATCATAATCACAATTTTATTATTTACCTACCTGGTTATGTACAGGATCGTAGGGTATTTCCCTAAGTTTTCCATTCTGACCATGTATCATTCTTGCTCTCATGGGAATACCATGGGCAAGTAATTTATCCTCCAGTCCGATCCTTCTCAATGCTTCTCTTCCCCTCACAGAAAGGGCAAGGTTGATCGATTTTCCTTCGGAGAGTCCCGAATTCCTGATATCTGTAAAGGTATGAATTTGATGAGCCAATGTGGTTTTATGTTTAAACTAATCCTTACTTGATATGAGAAGTTCGTGAAGTCTTATTTTGGTGTTGGTCCACTACAGACTCATTCCATTGCCCAACTTTTTATACCTACATAATATAAAAGTTTACCCAAGTTTTCAATCGGATACAGAGTCCAAGTTTTCAATCAGACTTTGCCACTTAAAACTGCGTTTCTAAGTTTCTTCCCTTTGTGTAAAAAATTGAAAATGGACATATTAGATCTTACCTTCCCTGGCTTCATACAGATTAACTTCATACTGATTTTTCGCAAACATACATGCAGACAATGACCCCACCTGGAAAATTAAATAAAATTATTTATGTAATACAATCTTTATTTCCCTCTTCTTTCTTTCATCCTAAGCTGTTATTAATAATGTCCTATTGTAAGATGCTAGATCTTTAGTTCTGAATAAATAAAAGAAAATAATGTCCTATAATGCATTACGTAACAAAATGGTATCACAAAAGTTTTAGACGTCCGGCGCGTGGAGTCTTAATATTGTGCTATTGTGCATTACGAGTACTGAAATAAAATGTTCATCTTGTACTTACCAAACCTCCTCCCACAATGACAACACTTTTCTTGGAGTTACACTTCATTATGTCCAAGAGATCAAAAATCAACTGTAGACTGTAGAACCTTCTCCAAACTAGACTAGTTAAAAAATGAAACACAAGATAGAAACAAAAAACGGACAGGTCTAATTTCTTATTTGTTGTACATCGTAACGTGGTTGAAACTCGATAGTCATATGAACATACATACCAGTGGCTACGTCAAGGAAGGGTTGAATAGAACAGTTGCGCTTACGTGGGTGAAGTTTCTAAGTCAAAGAGCAGAAAAAACGAGGAACAATGGAATTTTCCTTTTAGATTTGGATTTTTCCCAAATATTTACATAGGAATCGACCATTTATTTATAATGTTTACCCATTTGCAACTGCTCCATTTAATATACCCTTGAAGGTAGTAGTAAGTGTAAGTAGGAGGTGCAGCTTTTGTGACTACCTCCCTCTTTTAGTGCGCAATTTCTTAAGCGCTTAAAATATCTTATTAAAACTGAAGCTGCAGATAAAATGAATCAAGAGAAACCAAAGCTAAATTATAAACTCGTTCATAATCAAGAAATAGCTAGAAGGAGAATAGCAAAAGTATGTATGAGCGAGATAGGGAATTAGAAATAGAGACAGGACGATAAGGAAAAGCAGGAGAGACACATATGTATAGAGAAATTCTTAGAAAGGAAGAAAGAGGTAGAAACGGAGATAAATTTAAAAGGGTAGGGGGAGTAAAAGATAGAGACGAAATTAGTGGTGTACCTCAAGTGGTGTCTCAAATAGAAGAACATAAATTCCATTTAAATAGAGAGGAATTATTCTGGAAGAAGGAGGGGAAGACAGGGAAGGGAGCTAAATGTAATAAGCGTAATAGCATATTTGAATATTAGTATTCTTGTATTTGTACCACAGGAGATAGAAGTCGGTAGCCTAAAGAGAGGTACACCCAACCCATCCCCCATTATTACTCTAATAATTTAGTCAATACGATTACTTATTGGTAAGGGAAATTTAAGTTTTGAAATAAATTCAAAGAATGTTGTTTTGGTAAGGCTGGTAATTATTATTTGGACGTGTGGTTTTACCATGCCCATTTTGTGTCATCATTGTCATGAAGTGTAGTGAACGAAAATTGTCCTTTTAAATAGATATACTTACAGGCTACAGGTAATAGTTGTACGTATTTTAATGATGTACACTAATTTGAATTGTCTTTGAAATATTGGGTGCATCATTTTATTTTTCACCATCTTAAAAACACTTTACTTCTGGACACACCATCTGTTACGTTTCATTAATGGTATAGCTCGATAAAGTCCATGCTTGATTATTTCACATACTTACCTATGTACAAATTACACACTTTCATTTTAGTCGATGAAAAATCGAGCTTGGAATTTAAACATTATTCTACATAGGAAATTGGTAGAAAAGTGCGACCATCCAGGACAGTCGATTCAGTTTTCAATTTATTTGCACGCCACTGCGGGGAATGTGGCTTCGTGGAAAGAGTCAAATGAGGTATTTCTACACTCATTATTGAATTACACATTTAGATTTTCTCCGTACGTTAGCTATATTGTATCCTGATGATGTCTAGGTTTTCAATTTCGAGTATAATTTCATTTTAAAAGCCCGTACGTCGAGTATGCGAGGGATGCTGCGTGGGATAATGCACAGGTATGTTTTGCATGGGGAAATGTCTGATTCGTAGGAGATACAGGGTGTTTATAATGCAGTTTGTTGACGAATACTAACCAGTAGGTAACTCGTAAAACTGAGGAACACAGATGAAACAATGGCTTAAAATTGTTTTAGAATCTTCTGATCCACTCACAGGATATCTTCGAGTCCTTTTCTCTGCGGTAAGTTCTCGATGAAGATGAATTTGAACTGTCAGCATAGGGCTAGAAACTAGAAATTACATGTACTGTTATACTAGTTTATTGTAGGGAGGTGCCATTTTTTATCAGTACCTATGAAATAAAAAATAAATATTAATTCAGGCAGGTACCTGGATTACCTACCTGGTTTTTGACATTTATAAGTAAGTAGAATTTAATGAACAGAAAGAGAAGCTGTAAATTAAACTCCCCCCACTACACTTCTATGCCTCCCGTTCCATTAATGATGCTGCTTGCTCCTTCCATCATTAATGAACTAAAATAATAAAATGTTTATTTATTTTCCAAATGAACAGCGTTTTCCCCCCACAGTTCAAAAATGTCATTTTCTTTTAAACTAGGTCACTAGTTTCTATAACCCCCGTGAGGGAGTGAGTTGGAGAGGGTGAACTTAATGAAATAAGTGAAAATTGGAATAAAAACCACCTGCAAACAGGTTTAGTAAATAGTGTAAATACGTATGTCTGGAACACTTGAACTGATGATGTTTTTAGAAATGTAGAGCATTTTTAGAAGCCTGTACACATACATATACTGTGTACCTACACAACACGAAATTTCTTGTAGGGGGTTGTTTGAGTAACTTTATTAGTGGATACGCCTATAGTTATACCTATCATAATAAATTGGTGGAGATGTCTACAGCACCATTTTGAATGTTGATGTTTATTGGTGGAGATGTCTACAGAACCATTTATGTAACTTCTTTGGTGGAGATGCTTACACCACCATATTTATTGAATGTAATCCTGCTTACCTACTTCTCTTAAATAAAACACAACATATACCCATACAAATTCATTGTCTAAATTGCAGATCTCTATCTATCTGAGCTGAAGATTCTCTTCTATCTGGAAAGGAAAACGGTAAAAAGTTAACGAGAGAAAAAAGCTTTGGAGAAACAGGGAATAATAGCAAAATAGCTACCTACCTATCTACAAGTAACATATCCTACACCCTCTTCGATTGCATATCACTTGAAAATGTTGCACTTTTGGTGGGTTTCACATTGCTAAATCGGATATTACACTAATGGTAGATTTTTCAATAGTTCACAAGCGAGTAATTAAATAGCTAATTCCAGATTTGAAGGAACTAAAACTGTTTGCAAATGAAATATGTACATTAACTCCCTACCCTAACATCTAGAATATTTTCCGTACTATCTATAGGTAGAATATTTATCTATTTATTCACTTCCGATTAAGTTACGTATAAGTATACCTACTTATTATGGTTTACTTAGATATTGTAATGTGATGATTACTAATTTCACCTCGTATTTCATTGCTGGCTACGACCCTACAACCTACAATACATCATCTACTAATAGGATTTCTACCATGAAACCTATCATATTAGAAGTCACGAAGAGGCTTCCAGCATCACCTTGAGAATAATACATAAGTTTTGAAATGAAAATTGAAAAAACTAATATGAAACATTTTGCTAGATTTCTCTTCTTCTCTCCAAATAAAACTTTTACTTTAACAGAAAATAACACTCGCTAGTCAGAATCCAAGAGAGAGAGAGAGAGAGAGAGAGGGAGGGAGGATCCAATCTTCAAGGGTTGTATTCGAAGAATTCTGAAATAGCTGTCCACAAATTGATGTAACAGGTTGATCGGTTCATACTTTCCCTAGTTAATAAATTCTTGTGAAAAGAGTGCTTGAAATACGAGTAACTAACGACAATAGAAAAGAGGCACCTAAATTACTTAAGAGTAGGTATACCTTCGTTCCTACGTAGTATTAGGCACGAGTTACAAAAGCATATTTATATCAGCATCATAGAATATGTATATAAAGGTACACGTCGTACGTAAAAAGGTACAAGTTACCTTAGTATATCTACTTACCTACTTAATGTATCATCGAGGGAGTCGTTTGTACCGTATGATGATAAACGAGTGTACTTTGCAACTTTTTGACATTTTTATGTAGTTCATGTTTAGTAATAGGCTTGCCAAATATCCGAAATGTCTATTCGGACGCGAATCCGCGAACATAATTGCCAAATCCGCGAACATAATCGCCAAATCCGCGAACATAATCGCGAAATCCGCGGACATAATCGCGAAATCCGCGAACATAATCGCGAAATCCGCGAACATAATCGCCAAATCCGCGAACAAAATCGCGAAATCCGCGAACAAAATCGCGAAAACCGCGATCAAAATCGCGAAAACCGCGAACAAAATCGCCAAATCCGCGAACATAATCGCCAAATCCGCGAACAAAATCGCCAAATCCGCGAACATAATCACGAAATCCGCAAACATAATCGCGAAATCCGCGAGCATAATCGCAAAATCCGCGAACAAAATCGCGAAATCCGCGAACATAATCGCCAAATCCGCGAACAAAATCGCGAAATCCGCGAACATAATCGCCAAATCCGCGAACAAAATCGCCAAATCCGCGAACATAATCGCCAAATCCGCAAACAA
>NW_007377848.1:28056-46511 GCF_000475195.1 Diaphorina citri
CAATCATAATAGAAATACACTCAAACTGAATAAGATTATTCATATTGGGTTATTTGTTTATCATTTTATGTAGGTTTTAGGTATGCATCAAATCTTTTATCCTGATGAAATATTCACAAGGATAAGCAATGTATTTTGCAAAGAATATTACTTCTTTATTCTTCCACAAGCCACCTTGTATATGGCTGTGGAAAATAATATTTTTCCTTAATGTTATTTACCTTAAGAATTGAGTTTGCCTTTCCATAATATTATGTCACATGTTCCCATTCACATACCATACTACAAATAGACCCACATGTGAGTCAATATACATATTCTTATTCAGATATATGATGCAATCAGGCAATTTCATACGAGAAAGAGAGAGAGAGAGAGAATAAGAAAGAGCTAGGATATTGGCATGTTGAAAACTTTGACATTTTTGCGTACGATGGATTTCTCTAGTAACTTCCATTTCGAACTTGAGGGCTGTCAGATTATTCAAGGGGGGAAACCCGTAGATGTGATGGCATATCCAATGTCGCATACGTTTTTGTCACATCGTTATTATGTTATTCCGTTTATTCCTCACATAATATGTATAATTTTTTTTCTTCTATTTTTCGCGTACCTATTCTGCGAAGTGCAGAGTGTTTGTAAAGTATCAACCGATTTATAATTCACCTCCTTGGTGCAGGGCATTTCGGGACCCTCCAAATGTCATAATTTGAAGCATCCAATCCCCCTTCAATCTATTGACCGAAGGGTCCCCAAGGCGAAATCTTTCGAGGGCCCCCGAAGAAGTTAGAAGCCCCTGGAAGTATCCAATACATAATAAGTTGAACTATACAAACTATTAGAGACATTAGGGAGGGTCGTTAGAGTTATATTGGGCTAAGCCACTTAACGCTGCCTAACCTCGTTGCCCTCAGTACTTCATCCTGAAGAAATCAGAGTCGCTGACTCTGTTATCGCCCAAGTTTGACACTCCGAAATATTCTTGTAAAGCACCATTTTGAATGGTTTTTGATGTGTCTTTGTTGTTTAGAAACAGCCTGTACCTGTGACAATGACATCTCGGTATTTTATTAGAAAATCCTTCGAATAGATCACATAGATAGGTATATCAAACACTACTAACTTATGTTTTAAAGTGTTGGCAAAATAGGCAAACGGATGGTATCCGAATCGGTGCCCGTCTGGGGAATGGTCGTAGCATGACAATATTGCATTGTCAAAAACCAGTTTGCTGACACCCTGTAATTATAAGCTTACCTGTAAATGTTTTGATTAGTACACTTTATAATCTCAACCCTTATTGAAACCGTTAGGGAATCTTATATTATAAGAACGAGTATAATATATATAGCTAGGTGGTTCCTACCCACACATTGTAGATGTGGGGAACTAGGAAGTACGTATAACTAATAATATGTAGGTAAATGAATTAATGTACAGTGTAAACATTCCAATAGCCGTATAATCGGCAAGTTCTTCTCCTTCGTTTTCTTCCTCTCCTTATTTAAATTTATCCTATAATATGTATCGTCCTTTAGGAATGGTCGTAGCATGACAATATTGCATTTTCAAAAACCAGTTTGCTGACACCCTGTAATTATAAGCTTACCTGTAAATGTTTTGATTAGTACACTTCATAATCTCAACCCTTATTGAAACCGTTAGGGAGTATAGCTAGGTGGTTCCTACACACACATTGTAGATGTGGGGAACTATAGGAAGTACGTATAACTAATATGTAGGTAAATGAATTAATGTACAGTGTAAACTTTCCAATAGCCGTATAATCGGCAAGTTCTTCTCCTTCGTTTTCTTCCTCTCCTTATTTAAATTTATCCTATAATATGTATCGTCCTTTGTATACTGGACAATACCTCAATGAATTTATAAAACATACGTACCTGTCGCTTTACTCACAGGTATACGCATTTACAAAATATACATACATATGGAACTATTGTGCCATACCTACTCATAAAAAAGGAGGTACATAACTAGATGTAGGTACAGGCTCAGCAAAAACGCTCGTATAGATTCCCCCGGTTTGAAAGGGAGGAAAAAGAGAGGAAAGAAGGAATACCAGGAATAGGGAGCATATAGGGGGGTTACAACAAATAGAGCAAATTATATCACTGTTTATATTATGTATAGGTACCTACTGCCGCCGCTCTGAAAAATATAGAGGTAATGAAGTGTGTGTGAAAAGATACATGCTTATTATTTAGGATAGAGAGATATAGAAATTCTGTGGAATAGAAAACTATATGTGGTACCTACTGCCGCCGCTCTGAAAAATACAGAGGTAATGAAGTGTGTGTGAAAAGATACATGCTTATTATTTAGGATAGAGAGATATAGAAATTCTGTGGAATAGAAAACTATATGTATCCGGTTTAGTCCTCTGGTAACTTGGGTGCTTTGGGCTAAACTGTGAGGGTATATTCTGAAAAAGTAAAAACTAGAGAAGAGATGTAGGTATCTATATCTAGACAAGAGATAGTACAGTCTAAAAGGTTCAAAGGATTGGAAAAGTAAATGATGGATAGTGTTGGAAATTAGAATTCTAACAATATCTACTAACGAATCCCTTTAACCTAGCAATAAAAGCTCCTGCACTCGTACTGGTATGGGTAATGGGCTCAAATTATTCCTCAGTTGGGATTAAAACTACGTATCTATTACCTATCCGCTTCCGCTATAACCCTGATGGCCCTGGCCACAACCTGATTTTAAACTCGGGTTATGTTTAACTGGGTATACCTAAAAAACTGATTACACAAAATTCAACTGATTGGCCATAAGGAGTGCGAAAATTAGCTGACTGACCATAAGGCAATATATTGGGCCAAGCCACTTAACGCTGCCTAACCTCATTGCCCTCAGTACTTCATCCTGAAGGAATCAGAGTCGCTGACTCTGTTATCGCCCAAGTTTGACACACCAAAATGTTCTTGTAAGCAGAATTTTGAATGGTTTTTGATGTGTCTTTGTTGTTTAGAAACAGCCTGTACCTGTGACAATGACATCTCGGTATTTTATTAGAAAATCCTGTCCCTCAATGTGACGATTTGCTGACGTGTAATCCATACGTTCAACTTTGATGTAGCACATTTTTAGTCCGTCCTTCCTTTATTATTACTAATAATAAAAGGTATAGTGGACGGACTATTGTATTCGCTTCAGTGTGGTAATCCATATGTTTAACTCTGATGTAGCACATTTTTAGTCCGTCCTTCCTTTATTATTACTAATAATAAAAGGTATAGTGGACGGACTATTGTATTCGCTTCAGTGTCTATAGGGTCCTACCTTGAAATAGAGATAAATCCCTCGAGATACGAAGAGGTAACCAGGGAAAAAAGCAAGGTAATAGTGGGATTCGGGGGAAGGGGGGTTGCAAACACCATTCAATACAATGGGGGTACAAACACCATTTGAGCACAATACGGGCTCTAGTCTTGATTTTAAATCATTACATGAAAGTAAAATCAAAAAATCAAATCATCTGTCTGTCCCGATAGAAGGACTTATCCAAACCTAGTCGACCTATATATCAAATTTGGGAATAAAGGGAGATCGGGCTCTAGTCTTGATTTTAAATCATTACATGAAAGTAAAATCAAAAAATCAAATCAAGAATGACAGTGTGACAGTATAGGGTCCTACCTTGAAATAGAGATAAATCCCTCGAGATACGAAGAGGTAACCAGGAGAAAAGCAAGGTAATAGTGGGATTCGGGGGAAGGGGGGTTGCAAACACCATTCAATACAATGGGGGTACAAACACCATTTGAGCACAATGGGATTCTAACGAGTGTATTCCTCAACTCACTGAATTCATCATATTTCCCCGCTTGATTTTTTTCTACGGTTATTAGTGTTTTGCTATTTCGTATGGGGATTTTCAGAATGTACATGTAGGAGAGACTAATAAAATTCTATCGGATATGACGGGTATCCGAACTTCTCGGTATGCGGGAATGTTTCGAAGCATTTGAAAAAGTTTCGATTGCATCGTCCTGCCTCGGTGGTGTAGTGGTCAAGGCGCTCGCCTGGTAAACAGGAGGGCGTGGGTTCAATCCCAGCCGAGGTATGGAATACCTACCTCGGTGGTGTAGTGGTCAAGGCGCTCATTCCACGTGTAGAGAAAATTACTATGGGTAGATAGGGCTAAAAATAAATCTTGGAAATTAATAATTAATTTTTTCAATTGGGGAACCTGTTGGGCCCCTTTAATGTGTAATGGGCGTTGCATAGCTTTGCCATCATCTCGAAATTTAAATTTTACGTAGGTACAATGATGTTATACCTAATAATATTTTTGTTCAAATGTTCCTATCTTCCTAAAGCACAAATTTGTAGATTGTCTCAACTATGAATTTACAACACACTATTCAAAGGAATCACACAAAAATCCAATTAATTTTGCCCAAGCTCACTTGGGCCTCTTTAGAACATTACAGGAGTGATATAAATTAAACTTTCAAGTCAAACTGTACCTCGAAGTACATTAGTTTTTATGCAAATAAAGAATAAGCGCTGGAGAAAGGGAGAGGATAAAAAAGTGTATTCTAACTGCACTCTCGAGAAAACGTAACTTTTCATAGAAATAAAAATGTTTCACTTTTAGAACACATGTAGGATAGGTATCACGAGCTTTTTTCAAAACAGTGCCGACGGCTGGGGAACTTTGACGAACTTTCAGTAAGAAAGGAACAAACAAAGCCGTATAACTCGTACATAACTTTGGAACTCTGCTACCTATTCCCTGTTACCCTCAGGAATGTTAGGTTCCTTACCTGTCTCTTATTGTATCATTCAATCCTTTTGTCAGGAACAAAACCTCGGAGGTATCAAAATCCCACAAGCCCAGATACTAGGTACACAAAGACAAGGCAATTTTCTGAGTAGATATGGGAAAGATCTATAGAAGTAGGTATGTTATACTTAACCCAAACACTAGGAAGTTTCATTTTAACTACTTTTCATTTTAACTTCTGTTGCCCTCCAGGCTAACTAGGCTGGTTTCTGTTTCTATTTTTTTTTTTTTGAAGAGGTTTGACAGAGGGAATTGTAACTGCTAAGGTCTTATCGTCCCGAAATCGAAGAGAGAAGGAAGACAGCATAGGAGAAAGCCAGCCGTTCCGACAACGAACATTATTCCATCTGGATAAAATCCGGCCCGGGCGGGAATCGAACCCGCGGCCTAGCGCTTACAAGGCAGACGCGCTACCCTCTAAGGCTAAGCTAACCAGGCTGGTTTCTGTTTCTATGAATTCATTTATAACTATAGAATTTTATTCTACTCAAAAACTCCTGGTATCAAGTAGACATGTTTCTAGTTCTTTCCATTGCCATTCTTCAGTCCTAAAGTCGACACTGGAGGAGTAGGACTGTAGCCTGAAAAAAAGATAAAGTATTAGCACACGTGCATATCAAAAAGGAGCTAGAGAGAGAGATAGATAGAGAGAGAGGGAGAGGGAGAGAGAGGGAGGGAGAGAGAGAGAGAGAGAGTTGGCGGTGTAGGTTGCCTTTTTTTTTTTAGAAGCATCAAAACAGAAAGTTATCATTTGGATTGTAGGTAGGGTATACCCACTATCACGAAAGCACGTAGAGGGTTTAAAAGCATTCTGCAACATCAGATAAATATGCAATTTAGAAGGTAAAGGATTCAGTGGAGATCACTTCAGACGGGGTATTGTTTCCTATTGCGTTTCCTTTATGCATTCAAAACGTACCTACAGGACTTTTAAATTAAACCTTTTTAGGTATAGGTACGGACATAAAAAGCCCTTGTGATTGGTACCTACATACCGAGTAGCGAGACTAGGGAAATGAGAAAATGCAGGCTACGTCAATTAGAAGGAGAAATGTATTCGGAAAATTATGTTTTCATAAACGAGAAAACAAGCCTAAAACTTAATTACAAACACTTCTAATTTTAATTGAAGGAGACTTCTAATGCAGGGAAAACATGGTTTTTAGTTGTGTTTATGAAATGGGTTTTTCCTTCCTTCATGGGACTGCATTACTGATGAACCGTGAATATGAACTTTGCATGAGGTTCCTATTGGCGGGAAAAAAAATGTGATTATTTTGAATGGTTCTGTGTTTTATCTACAGTCCCTAATGACTGACATGACTTTGGTTTTCCTCTCCTTGGAAATCTCTTTTGTAAAAGTAAAACATTGATAAATTAATAAATATCTATCCCAAGAAAAATTTATCTTGTCGAGTCTCACATTACTCCTGTTGCTTTGTTTGAGGAGACAAGGAAACTAATATAATATGTAGGTAATATGTTAAAGAAAACACAACGGGGAAAGATATAAAACTTGGTTTTTCTCTCCGAGAAAGACACACACTCGCACGTGATTTTCATTTTAAATTTCATCTGCTTTCTTCTGTCTGTTTTCCAGGCCAATGCTGTCCACGCAACATTTAGTTCAATACGTGAGCAGATCGTCATCAATTTGTGGGTAATTTATATTCAGGTAAGAAGAGAGAATAGGAAAAGGTGGCGTAGACAGTTGCATTTGTTGATACTCTGTAAAACATGTTCTTTTTTTACACTGATGGGGAAATATTTAATCCCCTCTACTGTGTGTTTTGCATGTGTACTTTAACACAGTGGATCTTAAATTCTTAAAATACTTACGTGTTCTCTTTGCATTTACCTCAAGATCGAAACACTGTAAGTGCCTAAATAATTGATTGGTACGTTATACCTACCACGGGTATACCATATTTTTTTATAGCAATAGGTGGGTCCTTCATACCTACATACGTAAGTATGTATATTGTGCACACTTGTTACATGGGAACGAATAAAACCATACGAATTGTTGTACAAAGTTTTTATTGAGAACCTTCGCTTTTCCATACATTGAACAGTTTTCACATACCTACATAATTATACATTATACCTATACATATACTCTCGGAAAACTCCGACTGGAAATGTTTACGCAACGAGAAAAAGTTGAATGGGATTTTATTTTCATTTTTCACATGGCTGGTTCAAAATAAAAAACGAAGTAATTTTTTCTTCCTTTTTTACTTTCTATTACCCTTACGTATAGGGAACCTATACAAGGTAATGAGAAAGTGTTGCAATCGGTCCAAATTTTCAAAATCGGGTCTAAAACAATTATTTCCACAATCAAGTTCCACATTTTTTCTCCTCTGCACAAACTGTGAAAGCATTATTCATATTTATGTATGAAATCACATACATAGGTACGATATGTACATAGGTACGATAGGTGATAGGTAACATACCTATTATTAAAAAACAATTATTTCCACAATCAAGTTCCACATTTTTTCTCCTCTGCACAAACTGTGAAAGCATTATTCATATTTATGTATTTTTTATCGTCCATGATGTGTAACTACATGGGTGTACATGCTATATTCAGGGTACCTTGCACTCTGGAATGGATTATCTTTCTTTAGAGAGAATCTGTCATCGATAGATAAAAAAAAACACTTAAGAAGAAGGCTCTAAGAAAAAATGGTCCAAAATTAGCTGAACTTCCAACAACGGCAACAACCTTTCCTGCATTAACACTTAAGAAGAAGGCTCTAAGAAAAAATGGTCCAAAATTAGCTGAACTTCCAACAACGGCAACAACCTTTCCTGCATTTTGTTGAGGAGTGATTTCAGTACATCCACCAATTCCACTGTGGTTGTTACAAACCCATACTCAATAGATAATTCGTTTTGTAATAATATGATCTCTTTCCACCCACAGTCTTCTTCATTCGTCCTAATTTCATTATTTGAATAATTTTTAATAGAGGTACCTAATTATACTGTGTTCGTTCAGTTTAGATGCACTATTCAGTAGGTATTCAAAGAATACAGAATACTATTCAAAGTATTCTTTGTATACCTTACAAAAAGGTCCACGCTTGAAAAATTGGCATAGGTTTCTGGTTTTGAAGATTCGCAACAACCTTGTAGAAATATTATAAGAACATAAGTACGCATTAAATTGAAAGGAAAATATTGATGGAAATTTTCTTTTGTATAACTTTCTGTCTGAAAACTGAAATGAAATTGCATTCGAAAAAAGCTTTCTGTCAATAATAGGATGAAGCTCTCAAAAGTGTGAAAACAAGTGGATTTTGAAATGATTACAAAATAAATATGTAGGTATTTGAGTATGCATTATACCCATTGATTTTGTTAGGCGTACCTACCTGCCAATGAAACTATGATTGTCCCAGTTGAATAGATCCCGAAAAATTTTGGGTGTATGTAGGTAAGACAGGTACTTTGAAACTTGAAAAAGTCAAAGGCAATTCTTGTTTATAAATTTGTACCAATTAAAATTCAGAATTAGGTTCATTTTACTTTTTCAATAGGTATTAACTATTATGTATTTAGCAGGTAACTACCGACCTATTTAGACAAATGCCAAGTACCTACTCAAATTTCCTCGAGAAAGAAGATGGAGACAATCTTTTATCTTTTCGATTTTCTATTTCTATTGAAATTTGTCGCAAAATGTTTTCCCTTCGAGGTACTTCTTGTCTTTCCAATCTGTGGTGTTTAGAAAACTTTGAAACTCTTTCTTTTCTCCTTTTTTTCCGTTTCCTTTCAAAATTTCTATTCAGAACATCTTGTATTCAAGGATTTCTAAAGTCAGACTTCAAAAAGTTAGGTAGGTACTTCTACAAGTTGCGATGTTTTCTTCAAAATACAGCGTATAGCGGGTACATAACCAACCTACCATGAATTTCACTAATTCAGTTAGAAAATTAGAAATTAATCAGAACAAAATAAAGTTATATTTTATATTCATAGAATTAATTTACAACGACACCAACATGGCGAGAGTACAGTTAACAGTTACTAGGAACCTATTCATTAACTTTTCCTGTTTTTACATAAAAGAAAAAAATCCTACCTATATTCAATATACATTGTACGTCTGTACCTACAAAATACCTTTTGAAAATCTAACGTTCAATAAAGTCCTAATTAAGTTCAAAGAAGGATATTGCTTTTGCGGATAGAAACGGCAAAAATCATCTGCAATCATTCTTTTTACATAAAAGAAAAACCTATATTCAATATACATTGTACGTCTGTACCTACAAAATACCTTTTGCAAATCTAACGTTCAATAAAGTCCTAATTAAGTTCAAAGAAGGATATTGCTTTTGCGGATAGAAACGGCAAAAATCATCTGCAATCATTCTTGTTAAACTGAAATGAACAAATGCACTTCACCATCATTTACCTCAATGCAGGATGCAGGCTTTAGTTCTGCTCTAGCCCATTGTAGGATAAATAATAATGAAAACACACGTTAATCAGTTCAGTCAGCGTGAAATAAATTGCTTCAGCACTATACTTGCATTTATTATGGGAGCCTCTTCGGTTCCAAATACATATTCATCACGACTCATTCTGCGCTATTCAGCACGAGTTGCTTGATTGCTCCAAGTAAATTTGCATTTATTTTTCCATCTCTTTTATAGTAGGTATTTGTCAAATGTATTTTTTTTTTTTTTTTTTTTTTTAAGGGGGAGTTTTTAGTGTCAAATCTCAATATACCTAGGTTGGTTTTACAGTATGTAATGGGGAATTTTTTAAATTTGAAATTTACCATTTTCCAAGGGGGGAATTTTTTTTTTTTTTTTTTTTCAAACAATACTTTCCATTTATTTATACAATAATAATTCAATAACAGGTATTATAATAATAAAAAAATAATAATAATATACATTGAAAAAAGATTTATGAAGAAAAGTTTTCGCAACCCATTCAGCATATTGCTGGTGTCGGGTTGAATCCTTTTTATCAGAGCAATTTTACCCTAAAATCCTTTACTGTAGAACTAAGAACAGTGTCAACAGCTACATACCTATTAGCGCAACATATTCCTCTTATACGGGTAGCTTTAGATTAAAAGCTGAAGTCCCGGTACAAAGCCAAAGGTGTATTAATTGAAAGGTAGAATATTTTATTGTGTAGAAAGGTAAAAGAATGGGGAAAGAGGATAGGCTTTTCTTTTTAAACTTGTGCGAGAAAAGGGAGTTTGGTGCTTAATTATAACGCATGAGGTGATTTCATAACATTTTCAAAAAATATTTCTCCCAATGATGAAAAGTTTTCATCAACTTCAATTCAAAGGAGAAGAAAATTTAATGAGAATTACGCTGAAACACTGAAACAGCGACAGTTCTTGAATAGTATAGCTTCCAGAGCAGGTAGAATGATTAAACAGGGTGCCCTAATGCTGATAATTAGTGAAAATAATCCTGAATAATTAATATAAATTAATGTTTAATATTTACCTATTTATCTATGAGCATCATAATTAAGTATTGAAAACCTTTATTTTATAGGTACTTGCTTATTTATTTATTTTTTCGTCTTTTTTTTTCAAGTCAGCAGTTCTGACTCAGCGTTTATAAACAATGATTTTGTATTTGTAACTTTGTCATGAGAAATTAATACACTTAATATTTACCCATATGTATTTCATCTGTTTTGTGTCTACTCTGTATATTTCCCTACTACCTTTTGTCAAAAGAAAATATGAAGCGTCTTGCTAGCAGATTTAGTACATTTTGCCTGAATTTGAATTGGATTTCCAAAGTTTGCAGAAAACATAATCATTTTCACAAAATTCTCGTTTCATCCCTAAATTCATAAATAATTGGTTTATCTCCGTTTTCTGTATGATTTACATATTCAGGCTTCTCGGGAAAGTTGAAGGACATTTTAGACCTTTGCCTCACTCAAAATTATTAGAAGAAAGTCATTTCTGGTAGTACTCATTTTAATAAAACATAGAACACGCATTTTCAAGATGACAGTTTTTAATAAAAGGACGTTTCAAAAGGCTCTCCTGATTATATCCTACTTTCTAGATCTCTGTAAATCCACTTCTGTGCCAAGGGTTAAAGTCATTTCCACATTCTCTTGTGCTCTTTGCTCGTATTTATTTCTTTAGGCTTATTTTTATTCCCTGCCTTAATGTTCTTCCTATTGCTTCAAACTATTATTTTTCTTACTTCATTTTTATTGCTGAAAGGAACTACTAACGTTTCTATTTCTTTTCCATTACTAATTTTTATTGTTCCTTACATTTTCCTGTGTCGATGTCGATTCGAGCAGTGATAGAAACTAATCTCAATTTTGTGAAATGTGTGCTGTTATACTTAACAAATGAAGCCTGCTAGGATTTCGTTAATTAACTTCTAGTGTGTAAACTCCAACACCAATGTACTCCTTCACTTGTACTACAATTGCAAATTATGTATAGGTTCTACTTTGGTTAGAATTTCATTGTAGATGCTGTTATACCTAACAAATGAAGCCTGCTAGGATTTCGTTAATTAACTTCTAGTTTGTAAACTCCAACACCAATGTACTCCTTCACTTGTACTACAATTGCAAATTATGTATAGGTTCTACTTTGGTTAGAATTTCATTGTAGAAGAGGATTAAAGTTCCCAACATGAGCTTAACTTTAGCACACGTACATATAACGCCGACATAAATCAGGATGCATTAGAGTGAAAAAGTTCCTTCTTGATGTTGCTGTAAGAGATATAAAAATTTAAAAGCTCCACAATTTAATTAGATAAATAAAAAAAAAAGAGAAACCAATTAATTTCAGACGCTCTGGTGTGTTTTGTTCTCTTTTGAGACATCCAAAATGCCAAGAAAACCAAAATGAAAGATGGAGAGAGAGAAAGAGAAGGATGGGATGAGTAGAGAAACGTAAATGAAAAAGATATAACCAAGAGGAGAAAGAACAGAAGAAAAGGGAGAGAAAAGAGAAAGATATTAGAGAGAGACTTTAAATACACTGTGATATCATTAAATGCTTTTCTACATCAATTAAATCCTTACTCTCTCAGCTTTATTTATGTGAAGGTCCAGTGATTTCTCTCCCTCTTTTCCTTTGCCCTTCTCTTTCCTGTTCCCAAATAGCCACACTTCTCTCTTGTGAAGTATTGTGCTTTCATGCATTCATAGAAGAAAAGCTGGATTTATTTACTGGGTTGACCACTGGAAGATGAAAGAATAACACAACATGAAATCTGTGAAATGTTTCTATGTGCTTTTTCTTCAAATCTTTTAATATATCGAATCAAAGGCTAAAATTTATGTTTTTCTTTCTTCCTTTCATGAAATATAAAATACGACTTGTTCTTGTTCTACGACCCATTTCAATAAGTGGCTTTTTAGTCCGTCCTTCCTTTATTATTACTAATAATAAAAGGTATAGTGGACGGACTATTGTATTCGCTTCGGTGTCGTCTGTCTATTGGCACACATCCACCACTGGATTTTTCTATGGAATAAGGAACAGGAGGAAGGGCTAAACCCAACAGTTGAACTTTTGCAAAGTTAAAGATAACAATGTTGGCACACATCCACCACTGGATTTTTCTATGGAATAAGGAACAGGAGGAAGGGCTAAACCCAACAGTTGAACTTTTGCAAAGTTAAATAATATCATGAGAAAGCTCTCTCCTAGAGCAGGGGGCATAGAAGTTGTAATGTTGTATAGAAAGCAATATAAGTTGAGACGTACACCCTCTTCTAGCAAGTAGCACAAGCATTCAATATGGGTTACGGCATAAAAGTTTTCTTTCGTTTCCTTCTCCTCTTGAAACCCATTATGGACATTACACAAAAGGAACTACGGGTATACTATATTTTTTATAGGAATAGGTGGGTCCTTCATACCTACATACGTAAGTATGTATATTGTGCACACTTGTTACATGGGAACGAATAAAACCATACGAATTGTTCTTTCTTCTTTTCATGAAATATAAAATACGACTTGTTCTTGTTCTACGACCCATTTGAATAAGTGGCTTTTTTCATGTCAGAATCATACGATACATATTATCATCTTGCCCTAACAGTACTAATACTAACACCCTGTTCAATTGTAGAAGAAAGTATTTAATAGGAAATAAGAAACAAGAGAAGAAAATAATAAAGAACTAAAAAGTAAAAAGAGTACGAAGAGAGAAACAGAAACAAAATAGGAACAGCTGTAATCAGGGTCGTAGGGTTGAACGTTGAAATGAAATTGATATTTGTAGATACTTGTGTCATGAATTCATGATCATGAATCAAGTCTTATATTATGTAGAATCAGTGGCCATCTATACATGGTGACATTTTTTTTGACATTACATCACAAAGAATACCTGTGAGTATTCTAATATTTTAGCAACAGATATCTGTTGGTAAAATGAATTCCTACTTGAGATTACTTCTTTACTACTCTTTCCTTTGTGTTTTGTAATAATATGATCTCTTTCCACCCACAGTCTTCTTCATTCGTCCTAATTTCATTATTTGAATAATTTTTGATAGAGGTACCTAATTATACTGTGTTCGTTCAGTTCAGATGCACTATTCAGTATTCAAAGAATACAGAATACTATTCAAAGTATTCTTTGTATACCTTACAAAAAGGTCCACGCTTGAAAAATTGGCATAGGTTTCTGGTTTTGAAGATTCGCAACAACCTTGTAGAAATATTATAAGAACATAAGTACGCATTAAATTGAAAGGAAAATATTGATGGAAATTTTCTTTTGTATAACTTTCTGTCTGAAAACTGAAATGAAATTGCATTCGAAAAAAGCTTTCTGTCAATAATAGGATGAAGCTCTCAAAAGTGTGAAAACAAGTGGATTTTGAAATGATTACAAAATAAATATGTAGGTATTTGAGTATGCATTATACCCATTGATTTTGTTAGGCGTACCTACCTGCCAATGAAACTATGATTGTCCCAGTTGAATAGATCCCGAAAAATGTCTGAAAACTGAAATGAAATTGCATTCGAAAAAAGCTTTCTGTCAATAATAGGATGAAGCTCTCAAAGTGTGAAAACAAGTGGATTTTGAAATGATTACAAAATAAATATGTAGGTATTCGAGTATGCATTATACCCATTGATTTTGTTAGGCGTACCTACCTGCCAATGAAACTATGATTGTCCCAGTTGAATAGATCCCGAAAAATTTTGGGTGTATGTAGGTAAGACAGGTACTTTGAAACTTGAAAAAGTCAAAGGCAATTCTTGTTTATAAATTTGTACCAATTAAAATTCAGAATTAGGTTCATTTTACTTTTTCAATAGGTATTAACTATTATGTATTTAGCAGGTAACTACCGACCTATTTAGACAAATGCCAAGTACCTACTCAAATTTCCTCGAGAAAGAAGATGGAGACAATCTTTTATCTTTTCGATTTTCTATTTCTATTGAAATTTGTCGCAAAATGTTTTCCCTTCGAGGTACTTCTTGTCTTTCCAATCTGTGGTGTTTAGAAAACTTTGAAACTCTTTCTTTTCTCCTTTTTTTCCGTTTCCTTTCAAAATTTCTATTCAGAACATCTTGTATTCAAGGATTTCTAAAGTCAGACTTCAAAAAGTTAGGTAGGTACTTCTACAAGTTGCGATGTTTTCTTCAAAATACAGCGTATAGCGGGTACATAACCAACCTACCATGAATTTCACTAATTCAGTTAGAAAATTAGAAATTAATCAGAACAAAATAAAGTTATATTTTATATTCATAGAATTAATTTACAACGACACCAACATGGCGAGAGTACAGTTAACAGTTACTAGGAACCTATTCATTAACTTTTCCTGTTTTTACATTAATTATTTACACCTGATAAAATATTAAAACAATGAAATTGTGAAAAAAGAGCCTGCAGTGATGTAGAGAGGATGAATATTCTATTCAGAGGGAGGGAGGATACAATAGGGATATAGACAAAAAGGAAGAGAAAGATAATATGAAGATACGAGAGTACAGACTTTAGATAAAGGACATTCCCTATGTTGATGCTCGTATTATCTCTTCTTTTGTCTATTGTTTTTCCGTTATAAATACGATACGATGAGTACACATTTCGAATGCATGCATTACATGATGAAGGTACAGGATTTAGTACCTACATGTACATATAGGTAGGGGTAGACTATCTATTTATGTACTCGTTCGAATAGTATACATATGTAGGTAGACAAATAATCTTTCATCTCTTTACATAGGGTAAAAGAAAGAGCTTTGCTCGTGGGCCCCGATGTCCCTCAAAGCTATTTTACAACTTGCACTTTGCTCATCAGGAACGATTTCAATTTTAATGAAAGAGCTTGAGTCGGATAGGTAGGTAAACAAATAATCTTTCATCTCTTTACATAGGGTAAAAGAAAGAGCTTTGTTCGTGGGCCCCGATGTCCCTCAAAGCTATTTTACAACTTGCACTTTGCTCATCAGGAACGATTTCAATTTTAATGAAAGAGCTTGAGTAATGGAAGTTAAATGTAAGGTAAATCAAGCATTGAAATTGCAATGACACATATAGGACATGTTAAGGCTTAGAAATGTGCTGACTGAGTTCAAGTTAGTTGGAATGTTTAAGGGAGAAGTCGAGACGAGATACGTAGGTTGGAAATTAGTATGGATTGACGACTGATAACCTGTGGTGACCCACTGAGATCCCAATAATAACGGTGCTTTATAGGTCAAAAATAGATAGGTACATGTGAATGTAAGGTAAATCAAGCATTGAAATTGCAATGACACATATAGGACATGTTAAGGCTTAGAAATGTGCTGACTGATTTCAAGTTGGAATGTTTAAGGGAGAAGTCGAGACGAGATACGTAGGTTGGAAATTAGTACCTATGGATTGACGACTGATAACCTGTGGTGACCCACTGAGATCCCAATAATAACGGTGCTTTATAGGTCAAAAATAGATAGGTACATGTATTACATGATAATTATTTACACCTGATAAAATATTAAAACAATGAAATTGTGAAAAAAGAGCCTGCAGTGATGTAGAGAGGATGAATATTCTATTCTTATTTCTTCTAAAACCAAACTACGTATTAATAGGTACTGTAACTTTCATTAATGTTGGTCCAGTGGTTTTCAACCATAAAAAGCCTGCACGTTGAAAAATATGATTAAAAAATATGGTTTTTAATTATTTATGTACGTGCTCATCGTAGTGTATTAAAATTAATACAAAGTTATTAAAACCAATCTTTCCTCTTCTTCCCTTTTATCTTCTTCAAAGTGCTTTTTTCTCCCAGATTTGCTTTTATTTTTCCCTTTATTGTGGTTTCTCGCACATCATCATCCTTTCGTCGAGATTTTCTTTTCAAAGTTTTGAAATGATGAAATCGGAAGAAGAAAGATTGTCGGAAAATTCACAGCCTCACAGTTTTAAATTTAGGTTGGTGGATGTGCTTTTCACAATATAACTTTCGAGTTGAAATGAAACTTTGTGTGTTTAAGTTGGCGAAACTTTGATGATTCAAAGTGCTTTTTTCTCCCAGATTTGCTTTTATTTTTCCCTTTATTGTGGTTTCTCGCACATCATCATCCTTTCGTCGAGCTTTTCTTTTCAAAGTTTTGAAATCGGAAGAAGAAAGATTGTCGGAAAATTCACAGCCTCACAGTTTTGAATTTAGGTTGGTGGATGTGCTTTTCACAATATAACTTTCGAGTTGAAATGAAACTTTGTGTGTTTAAGTTGGCGAAACTTTGATGATTTTCATATTATTATTTTTCCATACAAACTTTTCCTCTTGAAATGATTTCGGGATTTTTCGCTTTCCTTCCCAAAAGTAGGAAAATCCGTTTTTTAGTAAATAAAAAAATACATAATTGAAATAAAAAAATCCAAACTTTTCATTGGCTGCTTGAGCAATGAGGTCGTTGAAAGTAATTTTGAAAAACAAAAAAATTGTTGCACAAATATGCAGTAGGTATCTATAATCATGATAGCTATTTTGGAAATGGTTATACAGAATTTCAAAATGAACTTATTAATGGTGTACGTAGGTATTAACAAAATACTGGCATACATAACAATAATGAAATTTATTCTACCTCGTGGTGTTCTAAAAATAGCAATAAATTAAATTTTGTATAATACAACTTGATGACCTCTTTGTGAAAAATTACAAAACTTTCTCACTCGCAGGTGTTTGTGGCTTCTTTGAGAAATTTTACTGTGGAAATTTCAAACAAAGTAATGAAATCCAACATGGTGATAATAAAATAATCTGTATAATGAACAATCAAAAAATCCAAGCATGATGTTAATTTTCAACAAAATAAGAGAGAGAGAGAGAGAGAGAGAGAGAGGAGAGAAATAAAAGCTCTTTTTTAAAGTATATTCACAAAAGTTTGTAAAACAATAAGAAATTTTCATCAACATTTATTCTAATTCCCAAAATAAAACAAATAACAAATCATAATTAGGTAGGTGTTGTAAGCTAAGTCACTGTACATTATTATTTATTATTATTATTATTATTATTATTATAAACGAATCATTTCTTTGTATTTATTTATTTTAAATTAATATCCAAACATGAGCTCTAAACTGTGCATGATGAATGTGTTCACTACATTTGGATTGAGTTATATTTTGTTCAAGGTTTCATACACTGCGCCAATCAATTAGAGGAACGCTACTATTTTCTGGTTTTTCTCAAAGTGCTGTTCAGTGTTATTTTTTTTTATTTATTTTTTTTTTTTCGGTAAAACCATTTTAACGTTCTTTGCTGTAAAGTTAAAAAAAAAAAAATCGGTTTTTCCTATTGCCCTATTCTTGTTTTTCATTTTTTTTTTTAAAAGGTGAAAAAAAAAAAATGTGTTTTTGAAAAGGAAAATGTTATTTCATTTTCCAACCTGTCTAAAACAGAATTTCTAATTTATAAAAAGTAAATGAGAGGTAACAATTTGTTTTCCCCGTGCAAGATAAAGAGGTCGATAGAAATTTGACATAGGTAATGTCTGCAGTGTTATTTTATTATGACGTCTTCTAAGCATCTAAGCAACAGGATCATGTGGTGATAATACCAATACAATAGCTTCAGTTACATACCTATTTTTTCCGTCTTTTTCTTCCTTTTATGTATAAACTATCTACCTACCGGTCGATAACACCCATTATTAGGTACCCTGTTATAAAATTATGTAACCAAGAATATGTATCTATTTATGCATATTACGAGTTAGGTGTAGGTGGTACCTATGCTAAATTTACGTACACACTCTTACCTGTATCCATGTAACAGTAACAACTTGTGTAATGTTCTCCAATTTCCAAGGAAAAGCGTTTTTGTTAAAGTGAATGAAAAGAAAAATCATGTTTATATCTTCATCTACAAGGTGAGTCGTACTGCTTTCTGATGTGTAAAATAGTATTTAGGTCGAAAATTTGATATAAGAGTAGACATTAGTAAAGAAGAGTCACATCAGGGGCATGCTAATGTGCATTATGCTAATCTAAATTTCTTGGCCCGTATTCATGAACAGAAAACTGCTAAAAAAAAAAAAAAAAAAAAAAAAAAAAAAAAAAAAAAAAAATCAAAATATTTTTTTTTTTGGGTAATACTTTTTTTTAACACA
>NW_007377848.1:47225-64892 GCF_000475195.1 Diaphorina citri
AGTCTGACTAAGTCTGACGTCACACATCTTCATTAGAACGGAAAATAAAAATTGAATTTTCGACCTTTTACAGTTATTTTTTCGGCGTTTTGACCTCAGATTTGGATTTTTCCCAACTTTTTACATAGGAATCGACCATTTTTAGTCCGTCCTTCCTTTATTATTACTAATAATAAAAGGTATAGGGGACGGACTATTGTATTCGCTTCGGTGTCGTCTGTGTGTCTGTCAGTCTGTCAGTCAGTCTGTCTGTCTGTCTGTCTGTCTGTTCCCATAGAAGGACTTATCCAAACCTGGTCGACCTATATATCAAATTAAAGGTCTTTTTACGAGGAACACGAAAATGGTGGTGCAAATTTTGTCCAGTAAACCATAAAGCCAAAAAACCAAAAAAACTGATTTTTGGGGGATTTTTTTCACATTTTCTTACACAAATGAGCTCTGATCTTGAAATTTGTCGCGACGACCTATGAACTCAAAGCTAGAAAGTTTTAGATAACACTTCAGTCGATCATTTAAGACCGGTTTTAGCGTTACCTATGTTAAGCTACGCCGAGGAAGGCCAATAAATGGATGGGTGACTTAAACATTTTATTGGGAATAAAGGGAGAACGGGCTCTAGTCTTGATTTTAAATCATTACGTGAAAGTAAAATCAAAAAATCAAATCAAGAATGATAATAAACTGAATATTAAACAAATTAGGTAGGTACATAGGTACTGATTTTTTCTAATCACGATCGAATAAACTACGGGCTAAAAAATTCCAGGAGGGACGGGTCCAGCTTGTTCTTTATATTTTACCCTCCAAATCAGCCCTGTGCAGCCTGTGCTATAACTTTCAGAGCCATTGAATACGTCTAGGCTCCATGGTGATGAGGTTTCAAAACTAATGTCCAATGTCAATTTTTATCTGCGAATAAAAAACTCTCTCATAGAATAAAATATTACACTGTTCAGGCTGATCGCATAAAAGGTCACAAAGTTTTGCAAACAGTTACAACTTTTATTTCATTCCAACAACCTCTAGGGAGTTTTTTTCCTATTTATGAAGCAGAAGTTTTTTTTTTTTTTTTTTTTTTTTTTTCCCCCCCCCAGTTTTTTTTCTCCTCCCCCCCTTTTTTTTTTTTATTTATATTTTTTTTGAAAAAATGCACAGTTGTTTTTCCAATATTAAATATTGGACTGAAAATTGCTCTTAATTACAAATTTTATGTTTCATAATTTGTCTCCACTGGAAAAACTATTCTTTACTTATAGGTAGGTACTTACAATTTATGTGCAGACAGACACTGTTATGTACATTATACTATTTTATCCTGCTGGATTCACAGGAAAATTACTGTACCTAGATTATACCTACCTACTTACATAGGTAGGTATTTTCAATGATATGAACACTTACCAGTCTCTTCGTACTCCAGGTATTTTAGGTAAAGCAAATGTTTTATTACTGGTGCTCTGAAAAATTTTGGTCTGAATACTGTCAATATCCTCTTATTATCTGCTGCCTCTAATACATAAGCTAGGGATGGTCTGGCTCATAATACCTAGACTAGACTAGAAAAACAAAGCTATATTCTAGTTTACAAAAGGGCAGTTCTGAATAATAATTAATCCCAGCCTTTAAAAAAACAACCGGCAAAAAAAAGAGCAGAAAGCAAACAGCCATGAGCTCCATAAACAAAAACATTTTAGCCATGTATGTCATTATTAACTCTGTGAAGTTCTCTCACAGCAAACTTTACGGACATAAATTATGGAGGTTTGTACGTACATATACCTACCTATTTGTGTACCTTCATATACTACATGTGTAGAAAAAGTGGTACGTATGCAGTTCTACTATATTTTGAAGGCACCTACAAAAGGACCTACCCAGGCAGGAGCTTTGTGCTTTTACAATGATTAGACAATTCAGCATGCCATGTAGGCAACATTAGCGTAGCATTTGTCCTAATGATTAAAGGACCTTGCCAGAACACAGTGCGTCACAGAACGGAAGTTTTCGAGGTAAATACGCCTTGATGAATGCTCGTAACTGTATGTAGGTAGTTTTCTTCTCGGAATCTGATAACAACTCCCCACGATGAGTAGGTTGTAACGGCAGAATGTTAAGATTGAGAGATTGAGAGAACGGGCTCTAGTCTTGATTTTAAATCATTACATGAAAGTAAAATCAAAAAATCAAATCAAGAATGATAATAAACAGTAGGTACATAGGTACTGATTTTCTCTAATCACGATCGAATAAACTACGGGCTAAAAAATTCCCGGAGGGACGGGCCCATATGTAGGTACTGATTTTCTCTAATCACTACGGGCTAAAAAATTCCCGGAGGGACGGACCCTGCTTGTTTAATTAACGTACTGCTTTAACCACGATCGAATAAACTACGGGCTAAAAAATTCCGGGAGGGACGGGCCCAGCTTGTTTCATGTCAGAATCATACAATACATATTATCATCTTGCCCTAACAGTACTAATACTAACACCCTGTTCAACTGTAGAAGAAAGTATTTAATAAGAAATAAGAAACAAGAGAAGAAAATAATAAAGAACTAAAAAGTAAAAAGAGTAGGTACGAAGAGAGAAACAGAAACAAAATAGGAACAGCTGTAATCAGGGTCGTAGGGTTGAACGTTGAAATGAGATTGATATTTGTAGATACTTGTGTCATGAATTCATGATCATGAATCAAGTTTTATGTGTAGAATCAGTGGCCATCTATAGATGGTGACATTTTTTTGACATTACATCACAAAGAATATCTGTGAGTATTCTAATATTTTAGCAACAGATATCTGTTGGTAAAATGAATTCCTACTTGAGATTACTTCTTTACTACTCTTTCCTTTGATTTCCTTGATGGAAGTCGTGAGAGAACGCTAAATAAAGAACACTGGAGTCCCCAGAGGTTACTATTGCCACTCCACTATTCTGGTATGGAAAATTGTTACGAAAAATCAGAAGAAAAAAAAAAAAGTAAAATGTAGGTAATTCTCAAGATAGAAAATGAAAACTTTTTTTTCTCCCCATTTATTTTTGTTGCTTCAAACTTTTCAGTCTTGTTCTCCTTTTTGGTTTTTTAGGGGCATACTGGGTGATGGTGAAGAGTTCTACGGATCAGGTACAGAGGTAGTTCGATTCAGGTTTCCGGAAGAACTGTTCCAGATTTAACTTAAAATACTTTTGCTAACTTGTATCCCTTAAACTCGAATTACCAATCTCTAGAACCGAAGTCCACCACGTTAACCACAACCAACCTTAGGGGTGTAGTGATTAGCGCGGTGGACTTCGGATCTGGAGGTTGGTGGTTCGAGTCCAAGTAAAGCCATAAAATTTGACAAGCATTTAGTAAAATGTAGGTAATTCTCAAGATAGAAAATGAAAACTTTTTTTTCTCCCCTTTTATTTTTGTTGCTTCAAACTTTTCAGTTTTGTTCTCCTTTTTGGTTTTTTAGGGGCATACTGGGTGATGGTGAAGAGTTCTACGGATCAGGTACAGAGTTAGTTCGATTCAGGTTTTCGGAAGAACTGTTCCAGATTTAACTTAAAATACTTTGATAACTTGTATTCCTTAAACTCGAATCACCGATTTCCAGAACCGAAGTCCACTACGTTAACCACAACCAACCTCAGGGGTGTAGTGATTAGCGCGGTGGACTTCGGATCTGGAGGTTGGTGGTTCGAGTCCAAGTAAAGCCATAAAATTTGACAAGCATTTATGCTTAACACAATTAAAATTCCTTTAACCACAACACCACTGATTGGTGAGCAAGTAGGTAAATGTTTTTGATGGACATTTGATTATGTAACCATTATATTTTTATCATCTCTCCCGTCAATCCATTAAATCCATTAGGTATACCCATTCTTTTCTCTGTCGAAAATTCGAAATGCAGTCCTTGCTCCATTTTTACATCCTTAAACCCGTGTCTTCATCTCGAACTCTCAAATTTCTTACTTATCTCTCTAATCTCATTTGATTCTTCCTCAATACAAAAGTGCATTATGAATTATTCTCCTCATCAATTTCGTTGCATCGCTGTCTCATCCCTTCCAATCTGTTCAGTATGGCGCGCATTTTGAATATTTTAAAAATCAGATTCTCGTTGTTTTTAGCTCGCGTTTGCATTTTAATTATAGGTCCAGCTGTACCCATCTACCTTGCTGTGTTAAAATTCAAACAAGATTCTCAATTGTCTTCACAATGAAAAGTCTCCCCCTAACTGAACAGAACACTAGAAGAACACTGCGTGAGACAAAATACTTGAGCTTGCTCGTACCGTATACCCTTATCTCACAATATTGACAAAGTTCTCTCTCACACACTTTCCTCGCCACCACTCTCACCCTTTATCTGCCTCTCCAATCCAGAAGGAGATAGATAGGGAGAGAGAGATTCTGTTGACTTAGGTGGGAGGGAGATGGAAAAGGGGAGAGAGGTAGAGATTAGGTTGGTAGCGAGAAAGAAGAATAGGGCTTGAGGGATGTTTGTTTATTTGTCAATTTGAAATGACAAAGCTCCATACAGAGTGATACTATTCTTCTTGTCGATATTCTAAAGTTTACCAATGGTTAAATCATCAGGACTCAGGATGTAACGAAAATCAGGAAACCACAATATACCTCAATTCATTTGAAATCCCTAAAATACCTACATACTAGGTATAAGGGTTGAAAAACAATCTTTTGGAATTTGAAAGCCTAAAATTCTTCGAAACGTAAACGTTAAAATACCCACCATGATGTAACCATTGTCAATGGTAATCAAAATTACATATGTATCGATACAATTACATATGTATATCTAAGAGGTAACCTTAGGCCTTAGGAGAACGTTTCATTAATTTCAGGACTTGTAACAACTTCTGTTATTAACAAATTGTGGAGGGAAATATTCTTCCGCAATTTCTTTTTATTTTGTTGATTTTTTTTTCGACTTTACGGGCACTCACTTTGTGCTACTGAGGATGATCGGGGTTGGGGTTAAACCGTTAAAGTCACTTGGCAGTTTCGGTATAATTCAAATCAGCTGATTTTGTATATGGTGTACTTGGCATCTCCACTATTTTGTGAAGACTCCCTTTCATAAGGGGGGGGGGGGGGGGGAAACGGGATCGCTGTCTCATCCCTTCCAATCTGTTCAGTATGGCGCGCATTTTGAATATTTTAAAAATCAGATTCTCGTTGTTTTTAGCTCGCGTTTGCATTTTTTCTTCCCCATTTGACTTCGCTCTTCAGCTTTGAAGAACTCTTGTGTGTTGGTTGGTAAATATTGCGGAAAGAAGGGAAGATTGGAGAGGCAGATAAAGGGTGAGAGTGGTGGCGAGGAAAGTGTGTGAGAGAGAACTTTGTCAATATTGTGAGATAAGGGTATACGATACGAGCAAACATAATCAAATGTACATAATACATAATCAAATGTACATCAAAAACATTTACCTACTTGCTCACCAATCAGTGGTGTTGTGGTTAAAGGAATTTTAATTGTGTTAAGCATAAATGCTTGTCAAAATACGAGCAAGCTCAAGTATTTTGTCTCACGCAGTGTTCTTCTAGTGTTCTGTTCAGTTAGGGGGAGAATTGTTTGAATTTTAACACAGCAAGGTAGATGGGTACAGCTGGACCTATAATTGAAACTTAACGTGTGAGCAGGAAAATGTGTTACCTCGTTTATATTCTGAAAAGTGTTGTCTGGACGTGTTGATAGAGTCGAACCGCCCACCCTGTAAATGAAGTGGAGGTAACCTCAGGCCTTAGGAGAACGTTTCATTCATTTCAGGACTTGTAACAAATTCTGCTATTAACAAATTGTGGAGGGAAATATTCTTCCGCAATTTCTTTTTATTTTGTTGATTTTTTTTTTCGACTTTACGGGCACTCACTTTATGCTACTAAGGATGATCGGGGTTGGGGTAAAACCGTTAAAGTCACTTGGCAGTTTCGGTATAATTCAAATCAGCTCATTTTGTATATGGTGTACTTGGCATCTCCACTATTTTGTGAAGACTCCCTTTCATAAGGGGGGGATGAAAGAGGAAGAGGGAGCAAGAGTTGAGATTTCGTGTAAGTATGTGATTCTTGTTGATATTCAATGCAAATTTTCCTCCTTACACCGATAATCCCGATATGCTCTGTTTCTAAAAACAACAGTTTTATATTTAGAAGTACCTTCTTTCCTGTTATATCTGCTTAATTATAATGTCTGTGCGAATATTATATTGGTGCTGTGGTAGGTATTCTCAATTAGTAAGTTCCCACAACTTTGGACATTCAATGCAAATTTTCCTACTTACACCGATAATCCCGATATGCTCTGTTTCTAAAAACAACAGTTTTATTTTTAGAAGTACCTTCTTTCCTCCTATATCTGCTTAATTATAATGTCTGTGCGAATATTATATTGGTGCTGTGGTAGGTATTCTCAATTAGTAAGTTCCCACAACTTTGGACGAAAGTTTCACATCTTGAACTTCCCGGAATTACTTTTGTTTGCGCTTCTTGCCTTTGCTCTTTCCATTCTAATTATCAAAGTAGTCGCACTCAGTAGTTTCTAAACTTTTAATGGTAACTTATGATTTTCGATGGTTTTGTCTCTGGTGTCTTTTACCACCCCGGAAGCCGAGAAATACCAGTATCATAGCTTAGCGTATGTTCCCTCATATAGGTAAAAGTACCGTCACTTTCCGAACGTGTGTTTGTTTCAACCGCAAAATTTTGGCTCTCAGTATTCTTTCGCCTTTATAACTTTTCGTGTCTTTACTTCTGGAATAGGAAACCTGAACAAATAAGTATAATTATCTTTGGAAATAGGTACGCATTTTATCGTACTATTAGTGTCTATTATATTTTTCAAACTACCACCTATTCATTTTATTACCGTGAATGTTCTGTTCTGAATGGCTATAGTTCCTTCAATATTACTCTCCCCTGAACTGTTGATAAGGGCATTTATTTATAACCTGTTCACTTCAGTGTTTGGTAAACGAGCAATAAGCCAGGAAATTTA
The DNA here is from genome assembly GCF_000475195.1 of Diaphorina citri. NCBI lineage: Eukaryota > Metazoa > Arthropoda > Insecta > Hemiptera > Psyllidae > Diaphorina > Diaphorina citri. The sequence continues at coordinate 54,241 of NW_007377848.1, forward strand.
CCTACCCTTCATTCCTCACGACAGATGTTTTGCCGTTTGTTCGATGAAAAATTACCTGGCTTCTTATACATACCAGCCTGCCTGTGAGTGGGGTCGGAGAATGCACCATCTTTGGTTGACTTCGGCGACCTTGTTAAACTTCTAGTGTATCTAAAGCGCCATGAACACTGGTTAGGAGAGGAACTGAAGGGCGAAAAAACTGATGATGGCTCGTTTATTAGTCATTCGTCTTACGGATAAGAGGAAATGAATAATCCTGAGACTTCCACACCCCGAGTCATTACCCACCATTGTGAGGTTACACGCGATTCTTATACGAACAAAAATTTTCGAGACAAAAATATAAAAGTTCTCAGTTCCTTTTGTGTAATGTCCATAATGGGTTTCAAGAGGAGAAGGAAACGAAAGAAAACTTTTATGCCGTAACCCATATTGAATGCTTATGCTACTAGCTAGAAGAGGGTGTACGTCTCAACTTATATTGCTTTCTATACAACATTACAACTTCTATGCCCCCTGTTCTAGGAGAGAGCTTTCTCATGATATTATTTAACTTTGCAAAAGTTCAACTGTTGGGTTTAGCCCTTCCTCCTGTTCCTTATTCCATAGTTTCCTCTGGAAAAGAGGCCTTTTCCATTTCATTTTTCTCGCTCACCTATTTTGAATAATGTGAAAGTTGGAAAAGTTCAAGATGTGAAAAAAAGTACGCTTCCCATTTCTACGCAAAAGGCAGATATTAGGTAGATATCTATCTATATATATATATACATGGACTTTATTCTATATATTACACACTAATGCATATTGCATACGCATTATGTATTAAAGTGGAAGTACAAGTCATTAGCTCTAACTCTAATGGAAGAGAAGGATTCTCTCGGACTCGTGATTTCCATTTTCGTACGAAAAATTAAGCTTTACGAATTTTGTTTTTTGCCTTCCCATCGCAATATTTGCAGCAAGGTCTTTTGTAAACATTATGTATGTACTTTGTTCAACTCATAAAACACACGAGACCTTGTTTAGACTGCTGGGGTAAAGGGACTTTTTAGTCTCATTCGAGCAGGATAAACAAGGTATATCCTATTCTATTCAAAAAAATATAATGAGAGGTTTCCAAAGTTTTGAAGTGACCACCCAGTAGATTGATAATATGGTTCTAAATATCATCATAGAATTCATAGATATAAGTAGATATAGTTACGAGCAAAGTATTCACTGTTCACTTATTATCCCACATCCTACCTACTCTGTCACCATTTTCAATTTCAATATCCTAGACATCAAAGGAGTTTCAAAATAAGCTGAAAAGCAAACGAAAAAGTTAAGTATACACATCAGAATATCGTATGAAATTAACCAAGTGCCGCCTTGGTGGAATGTTGGAATAGGGTATGGTAGATTTTTAGAGGTGAGATTCATCTTCTTTGTTATTCCCGGAACAACGGTGGTAGTTCGTCAGGAGGTGAGAGTCATGGGAAATAGAAATAGGTACCTATACAATGTATAGGTATACATACATATAATTTGTATACCATACATACATATTATAATTTCAGACTGTGAAATTGATGTTGCTAATCATCTTCTCAAAACTTCAAATGAAGGAAATGCAAAATTTTGATATTCTTGTGGGACATCGAAGGAATCTGTTGCTGAAAAGCAAACGAAAAAGTTAAGTATACACATCAGAATATCGTATGAAATTAACCAAGTGCCGCCCTGGTGGAATGTTGGAATAGGGTATGGTAGATTTTTAGAGGTGAGAGTCATGGGAAATAGAAATACCTATACATACATATAATTTGTATACTATACATATATATAATTTCAGACTGTAAAATTGATGTTGCTAATCATCTTCTCAAAACTTCAAATCAAGGAAATGCAAAATTTTGATATTCTTGTGGGACATCGAAGGAATCTGTTAACTGCAAAATTGAATAACAGACTTGTTTTGACATTCAGTTTTCTCTGGTAATTTAATTTTTACTTTCTACTACTACAGTATAGCGGAGCTATACTAGTAATGAAAGTATTGCAATCGGTCCAAATTTTCAAAATCGGGAAATGGTATCTACCTATCACCTATCTATCCTAATAAATCGCAATATTAATAAATTCTGGATTTTTCGTTTTTAATGTCATATTCTTCATTAGTTTCTCAATTTGGATTTACTCGTATATGAGTTGTTAGAGGTGAAAGGCAAAATCGTTGTTTCCAAGCTGCTGTCTACCTATCACCTAGCTATCCTAATAAATCGCAATATTAATAAATTCTGGATTTTTCGTTTTTAATATCATATTCTTCATTAGTTTCTCAATTTGGATTTACTCGTATATGAGTTGTTAGAGGTGAAAGGCAAAATCGTTGTTTCCAAGCTGCTGCGCTGAAGTGCTTTCCGTTAAAGGGTTAACAAATATTTCTCATCGAAAGCGATATGAAATACATAATAAATACATACTAATATCAACCTAGCTATATGTACATCGCTTTTCATATAATACCTACATGTTACTCCCATAATATGTGCATACCTAGTATGTAATCAACCCAGTAGAGAGAGAGAGAAGAGTGAAAAGACTCTAAAAAGTCCAAAATAACAAACAAGAAGTCACTGGAAATGTTTACAAAGGGAAAGAAAAAAGATAAAGTGTCAGTTATTATTATCTTTATAAACGGGAACTTTGCAACTGAAATTCAAGATCACACACAGAAGGAGATAGATAGGGAGAGAGAGATTCTGTTGACTTAGGTGGGAGGGAGATGGAAAAGGGGAGAGAGGTAGAGATTAGGTGTACAAGACACACCATAGAAATTATACGCTATGTGTAGGCAGGTAGACACCCCTTTTGAGAAAACATCAATAAATTACTTTCTGCTAATGAGGACTTACTCATTATGAAAGGTATTATGAATATTCTTATGAGCAGTATTATAAGAACACTCCTTTTCAAGTAGGTATACATATACCTTCGCGAAATCATTCAATTCCACACTTCGTCACCTTGCTTTATATTGCTCCTATCTGCTTTTCGTCTATTTTATTACTTACGTTTTCACCTCCTCCTTCCGTTTTCCTTCTCCGTTCTTCTTCTACTTCTTCTTTTACACATCCTCCTCCTTCTTCCCCATCCCCTTTTTCTTCATCTCCTCTGCAAATCTCTCGGATTATAAAACTCGTAACTATAGTTTCTTCAATATTACTCTCACCTGAACTGTTGATAAGGACTTTTATTCATAACCTGTTCACCTCAGTGTTTGGTAAACGAGCAATAAGCCAGAAAATTTACCTACCCTTCATTCCTCATGACAGATGTTTTGCCGTTTATTCGATGAAAAATTACCTGGCTTCTTATACATACCAGCCTGCCTGTGAGTGGGGTCGGAGAATTCACCATCTTTGGTTGACTTACGCGACTTTGCTTAACTTCCGTGACAAAACCAGTGTATCTAAAGCGCCATGAACACTGGTTAGGAGAGGAACTGAAGGGCGGAAAAAGTGATGATGGCTCGTTTATTAGTCATTCGTCTTACGGATAAGAGGAAATGAATAATCCTGAGACTTCCACACCCCGAGTCATTACCCACCATTGTGAGGTTACACGCGATTCTTATACGAACAAAAATTTTCGAGACAAAAATATAAAAGTTCTCAGTTCCTTTTGTGTAATGTCCATAATGGGTTTCAAGAGGAGAAGGAAACGAAAGAAAACTTTTATGCCGTAACCCATATTGAATGCTTGTGCTACTTGCTAGAAGAGGGTGTACGTCTCAACTTATATTGCTTTCTATACAACATTACAACTTCTATGCCCCCTGCTCTAGGAGAGAGCTTTCTCATGATATTATTTAACTTTGCAAAAGTTCAACTGTTGGGTTTAGCCCTTCCTCCTGTTCCTTATTCCATAGAAAAATCCAGTGGTGGATGTGTGCCAATACTACGTATCAGCCGTTTTACAGGACCCTTGCTGCAGTCATTCTTCGTTTATTTTAGACTTATTTTAATTCCCTGTGTTGTGTACAAGACACACCATAGAAATTATACGCTATGTGTAGGCAGGTAGACACCCCTTTTGAGAAAACATCAATAAATTACTTTCTGCTAATGAGGACTTACTCATTATGAAAGGTATTATGAATATTCTTATGAGCAGTATTATAAGAACACTCCTTTTCAAGTAGGTATACATATACCTTCGCGAAATCATTCAATTCCACACTTCGTCACCTTGCTTTATATTGCTCCTATCTGCTTTTCGTCTATTTTATTACTTACGTTTTCACCTCCTCCTCCTTCCGTTTTTCTTCTCGTTCTTCTTCTACTTCTTCTTTTACACATCCTCCTCTTCTTCCCCATCCCCTTTTTTCTTCATCTCCTCTGCAAATCTCTCGGATTATAAAACTCGTATATGCTGGGAACACTTTGACACCTTTTGCTGAAAATGATCAATCTTCCATCTTGCTGAAAAGCAAACGAAAAAGTTAAGTATCACATCAGAATATCGTATGAAATTAACCAAGTGCCGCCCTGGTGGAATGTTGGAATAGGGTATGGTAGATTTTTAGAGGTGAGAGTCATGGGAAATAGAAATACCTATACATACATTATAATTTGTTTACGATACATACATATTATATAATTTCGACTGTAAAATTGATGTTGCTAATCATCTTCTCAAAACTTCAAATCAAGGAAATGCAAAATTTTGATATTCTTGTGGGACATCGAAGGAATCTGTTAACTGCAAAATTGAATAACAGACTTGTTTTGACATTCAGTTTTCTCTGGTAATTTAATTTTTTATCTACCTATCACCTATCTATCCTAATAAATCGCAATATTAATAAATTCTGGATTTTTCGTTTTTAATGTCATATTCTTCATTAGTTTCTCAATTTGGATTTACTCGTATATGAGTTGTTAGAGGTGAAAGGCAAAATCGTTGTTTCCAAGCTGCTGCGCTGAAGTGCTTTCCGTTAAAGGGTTAACAAATATTTCTCATCGAAAGCGATATGAAATACATAATAAATACATACTAATATCAACCTAGCTATATGTACATCGCTTTTCATATAATACCTACATGTTACTCCCATAATATGTGCATACCTAGTATGTAATCAACCCAGTAGAGAGAGAGAGAAGAGTGAAAAGACTCTAAAAAGTCCAAAATAACAAACAAGAAGTCACTGGAAATGTTTACAAAGGGAAAGAAAAAAGATAAAGTGTCAGTTATTATTATCTTTATAAACGGGAACTTTGCAACTGAAATTCAAGATCACACACACAGAAGGAGATAGATAGGGAGAGAGAGATTCTGTTGACTTAGGTGGGAGGGAGATGGAAAAGGGGAGAGAGGTAGAGATTAGGTTGGTAGCGAGAAAGAAGAATAGGGCTTGAGGGATGTTTGTTTATTTGTCAATTTGAAATGACAAAGCTCCATACAGAGTGATACTATTCTTCTTGTCGATATTCTAAAGTTTACCAATGGTTAAATCATCAGGACTCAGGATGTAACGAAAATCAGGAAACCACAATAAACCTCAATTCATTTGAAATCCCTAAAATACATACTAGGTATAAGGGTTGAAAAACAATCTTTTGGAATTTGAAAGCCTAAAATTCTTCGAAACATAAACGTTAAAATACCCACCATGATGTAACCATTGTCAATGGTAATCAAAATTACATATGTATCGATACAATTACATATGTATATCTACATTATTCAATGCTATGTTGTAGCGAGGGTGGTATTTTCATTTCGATTAAAGCCTTGCTTTTGTGGAAATCCTTTTCACAAGTTTCCGTTCATTTAACGTCGGTATATCTACCTGTGTGTCTATAAGTTGGTCCTATATAAATGTCGAAAATTCGAGAAGCGAAATTTTAATTAACAGTCAGAACCTGAAACTTTAGGGGAAACAAAAAAAGCGATCTGTTTTCATTTTCCCCTATTGATTTTAATTTGTTTTACCGAATGTTGTGTATACCTACCCTTGAAAGTTCTAACTTTTTAAGAAAGTTTATTGTTATTGAAATGCGCTGAACCGAAAAATTGGAGTACAAGCCAAGACACCCGGCCGGCTCTTGATTGAAATGAAGTGGCCTTTGTAATTTTCCCCCCTCAAATGTTCACAAAGTGTAGTAGGGTAAATCAATCACGTAAATGGGCCAATTTTGGGCCAAACTACCAATAATACCTCTTGTTTGGTTTTACCTATTTCACCCAAGATATATGTATGTCTAAAGGAGAATATCTACTGAAGATGATGTTTTTCTTACATAGGTACCAAATTTTTGTTCAATTCATTAATTTATAGCTACTTTGGGTGACCAAAGGCTGGTAATTTGATTTGTCTTTGCATTTTATAACCCTATTTATTAATTTACTTAACCTAAAATAGAAATAAAACCTTTTGAAAGGACACAAGCCACCATATTGGTTTTGATTGATTTTAAGCGGAACGGGATGTTACGTCTGCTAATAAAACAATGGACTCGGAACATGGAAATGCGTTCAAAAAGTTCAAAGCTATACCTTATCCATTTGAATATGGCAGCAAGGAGTCATCTAAAAAGTAGGCTACGTTGCCAAACGTGTCAAAGGTTCAACGGTAGAAATGTCGAAAATTCGAGAAGCGAAATTTTAATTAACAGTCAGAACCTGAAACTTTAGGGGAAACCAAAAAAGCGATCTGTTTTCATTTTCCCCTATTGATTTTAATTTGTTTTACCGAATGTTGTGTATACCTACCCTTGAAAGTTCTAACTTTTTAAGAAAGTTTATTGTTATTGAAATGCGCTGAACCGAAAAATTGGAGTACAAGCCAAGACACCCGGCCGGCTCTTGATTGAAATGAAGTGGCCTTTGTAATTTTCCCCCCTCAAATGTTCACAAAGTGTAGTAGGGTAAATCAATCACGTAAATGGGCCAATTTTGGGCCAAACTACCAATAATACCTCTTGTTTGGTTTTACCTATTTCACCCAAGATATATGTATGTCTAAAGGAGAATATCTACTGAAGATGATGTTTTTCTTACATAGGTACCAAATTTTTGTTCAATTCATTAATTTATAGCTACTTTGGGTGACCAAAGGCTGGTAATTTGATTTGTCTTTGCATTTTATAACCCTATTTATTAATTTACTTAACCTAAAATAGAAATAAAACCTTTTGAAAGGACACAAGCCACCATATTGGTTTTGATTGATTTTAAGCGGAACGGGATGTTACGTCTGCTAATAAAACAATGGACTCGGAACATGGAAATGCGTTCAAAAAGTTCAAAGCTAGTTCAAATTCAAAAGCCAAAATGGCTAAAAGCTACAAGCCAAAAGTAAAGAAGTCATCAAGACAATATTGGATTTTGTGTACAAAAGCTGATGTGATGAAGTAGGAGGGAAGCACAGGGGTACAATAAAGTTAATATCTTAAAGTTCAAGATTTGTATGTTTAGTCGTCGGTTCTAGATGATGCCACGGGTTTCCCCTTTTGGATATATTTATCGTTTTTTTTTTTTTTTTCACAACAATACAGTTCACAGTAACTTTTAGACTTGATAGTAATTTGTTTTTTTAAACCATCTACTTGCGTTTAATATGACAACGACATATGCATAAAATCCGTATAAGTAGATACCTAAAGTACCTACTTCAAAATAAATTATTTACACTCAAATTCTGGATCACGGGTCGTCAGAATTTACAGAAATTAATAGAAAACTTTACAAGGTAGTTTTTTTCTCACTTGGATCAATTTTTCCCAGACCAAAGATAATTTTTCTCGAATGATAGGTAGGTCTTGTACTTTTGTTACCAAGGATATCACATCTTTCTTTGTTTCAGGTCGCCTTGGAGCATGGTGGTCAGGGAGAAGTATCATCTCATTGTCACAATCTTTGCCTTGCTGACGACAGTGCTTGGTAAGTCGAAACTTAGATAATTCTCGTTATATTTAGGTTCCTTTTAGTTTTAGTTCCTCTTAAAGAATTTTTCCCTGTAGGTAATAAAGTCAAGTGATATAAAAATGTTGTGGACGACTACCTCGGTGTAGGAAAAAATATGAAATCAAGTTAGTGTAGTCTGGCTGGATTATGAGTAAAATGACGTACATCTGAACTAAAATTTCTTCAATGCAAATAGACGATGGGAGTACACAAAAAGGAAGTACTAAAATGAAACAATTTTCCAACATCATTTTTGTGCTCTCTCAAAGACTCACCTCGACATGAAGGGGAGAAAATGCTTTTTCAAATTTAATTCTACAATTTTTTTCTATATTTCCTCTGGAAACGGGGCTTTTTCCATTTTATTTTTCTCGCTCACCTATTTTGAATAATGTGAAAGTTGGAAAAGTTCAAGATGTGAAAAAAAAAAGTACGCTTCCCATTTCTACGAAAAAGGCAGATATTAGGTAGATATCTATCTATACATAGACTTTATTCTATATATTACACACTAATCACTAATGCATATTGCATACGCATTATGTATTAAAGTGGAAGTACAAGTCATCAGCTCTGACTCTAATGGAAGAGAAGGATTCTCTCGGACTCGTGATTTCCATTTTCGCAGGAAAAATTAAGCTTTACGAATTTTGTTTTTTGCCTTCCCATTGCAATATTTGCAGCTTACCTTACGCTTTTTTTCAATAATTAAGCAAGGTCTTATGTAAACATTATGTATGTACTTTGTTGAACCCATAAAATACATCACGAGACCTTGTTTAGACTGCTGGGGTAAAGGGACTTTTTAGTCTCATTCGAGCAGGATAAACAAGGTATATTCTATTCTATTTTTTAGGTCCAAAGTGTTCACTGTTCACTTATTATCCCACATCCTACCTACTCTGTCACCATTTTCAATTTCAATATCCTAGACATCAAAGGAGTTTCAAAATATCGAACTTATCCCCTTATACCTATCATCCATCACAGGCTCTTAGGTATAATAATAATTATGTATAGGGTTTTAGGTGTAGGGATAATACATAAATAGGTGTATCAACCCCGAAATCTTCGGCTAGCTGTAACTCCCTCGTAACTTACCCATATGTGGATGTGTTATACGTACCTACGAAGAGCAAATTCTAAAAATATTATTGTTATTGTTTTATTTTATTTATTTTAATTAAAAAAGTTTCACAAATATTACAAAATAATTCAGTTTTATTTCACAGTCCACGGTAATTTTCAAAAAAAAAATATGATGGTGAGTGTTTTTTTTTTCTCCTCCATCTTTTTTTTTTTTTTTTTTTTGTACAAGCGATGTTGTAATCGACAGAAAAAAAAAAAAAAAAATTTACAGCAAGAAAAGAAAAAGAGAGAAAGCTTTAACTTAACAAGACATGAAAAAAACTTAAGTATAAGGAATGAAGGAATTTAATTTTGATTGTCATGAAAAAAAGTAGTTATTTTCTTTTAGGTAGTTTTGTGTAGACTCCATTATGCTGTAACCTAATCATGTAGCAAACGTGACAGTAAAGTTCGAAACGCTGCCTCTATCTAATGCAATGACCTAAGCGCTATTTAGCAGTCTTTCGATTTTCATCCTGTAAATGTCTCATTTTTACACTTTTTCTTTATCTTCCTACTTTTTTTCATTTATCAGCTTGGACAGATTCACCCTTGGGCAGATAACCTTTAACGGCCAGGCAACCTAAAGGGTTAATCTTTCCAAAGCTGACATGTAGCTAATAAGTGGATAAATGTCATCTCTATTGAAAAGGGGTTTTTTTAAGGGAGACGGTACCGGGTTTTAAACCATGGGACCTGTATACAATCCAATTTTAGCATGACTCATTAGATGTTGAACAGTTTATACATATTGAAGGTGTCACTATGCAGTACACACATAAGACATACACACGTTCAAATTATTACGTTGTTCATATGTTAAAACAAAATACGAGAAAAAAAGGTCGATATCATGTGTTGCACTACATTTTGAAACATCGAAAGGGTCGGAGAGGCTGGGAAGGGTAGTTACGAAGTTTCGGTATTACGAGATATGGGGTAAAGAGGTATACAAATGGTTGTAACCAAATTGGGAACATACACTGGATACTGACCGTCTCATAAAACCGTCCGGTTGTTGTCTCACTTTCCATCTTGTAAATTGTTACACAATGGGGATTATCAGCTTCTTTACTTTTCGACCTACAAAATCCCTGAAAGATCAATAGGGACTGTTATGGTTATTTCTGCTATCAGCCGGCAGGCGACGCAGCCGATACACATGCTATGTGAAATTTAAAGTCTCGCGTCCCTGCGTTTTGTCTCTCCGCTGTTCTCAACCTATAAAAGTGATCCCTGTCTTGAGCTCGAGGGGTGAATAAAGGACTAAAGACTACATTGAAGGAGACTAAGTAGTGACTAGAGGAGCACTTATAGCTTTAACAAAGAGTCTTTTAAACCCGAGTGTTTTTCTCCGAACTCCAAACAAAGAGGGCCAGCTAAAAATAAAGGGGGGCAAGTTACTAGGGTATTCCAATTTGGAGCTTTTGACTCCCCATAAAAACATTACAAGGGCATAAATACATCCTACGTAATAAATAATAGGTTCGAAAATAAAACAAAATACATCTTGTATGGATGTTATGTTACTGGGGGGGGGGGCCAAAGGATTTGTTGTTTACAAGGTG